>NW_027478507.1:900000-1166918 GCF_051014685.1 Ptiloglossa arizonensis
CAATAGGAATTTTTGGGTTAGGTCAATCCGTTCGCGAGATATGGGAGTTTGAATCTAAGAAATGGTTGACAAGACAACAAATTTTTCGCACTTCTGCTGCTCCAATCGCTTAACCAGAATGGCCTAGGAAAAAATACACATACCGTTGTAATCGGGCGAGTTTCTACTTTCAGATGCAATAGGAATTTTTGGGTTAGGTCCATCCGTTCGCGAGATATGGGACTTTGAAGCTAAGGAATGGTTGAGAAGGCAAAAAATTTTTCGCAATTCTGCTGCTCCAAACGTTCAACCAGATGGGCCTAGGGAAAAAATACGCATACCGTTGTAATCGGGCGAGTTTCTACTTTCAGATGCAATAGGAATTTTTGGGTTCAGTCAATCCGCTCACGAGATATGGGAGTTTGAAGCTAAGAAATGGTTGAGAAGAGAATAAATTTTTCGCAATTCTGCTGCTCCAAACGCTTAACCAGAATGGCCTAGGGAAAAAATGCACATACCGTTGTAATCGGGCGAGTTTCTACTTTCAGACGCAGCAGGAATTTTTGGGTTTAGTCAATCCGTTCGCGAGATATGGGACTATGAAGCGAAGAAATGGTTGAGAAGACAACAAATTTTTCGCACTTCTGCTGTTCCAATCGCTTAACCAGAATGACCTAGGAGAAAAACACACATACCGTTGTAATCGGGCGAGCTTCTACTTTCAGATGCAATAGGAATTTTTGGGTTAGGTCAAACCGTTCGTGAGATATGGGAGTTTGAAGCCAAGAATTGGTTGAGAAGAGAACAAATTTTTCGCAATTCTGCTGCTCCAAACGCTTAACCAGAATGGCCTAGGAAAAAATACACATACCGTTGTAATCGGTCGAGTTTCTACTTTCAGTTGCAATAGGAATTTTTGGGTTAGGTCCATCCGTTCGCGAGATATGGGAGTTTGACGCTAAGAAATGGTTGACAAGACAACAAATTTTTCGCACTTCTGCTGCTCCAATCGCTTAACCAGAATGACCTAGGGAAAAAATACGCATACCGTTGTAATCGGGCGAGTTTCTACTTTCAGATGCAATAGGAATTTTTGGGTTCGGTCAATCCGCTCGCGAGATATGGGAGTTTGAAGCTAAGAAATGGTTGAGAAGAGAATAAATTTTTCGCAATTCTGCTGCTCCAAACGCTTAACCAGAATGGCCTAGGGAAAAAATGCACATACCGTTGTAATCGGGCGAGTTTCTACTTTCAGACGCAGCTGGAATTTTTGGGTTTGGTCAATCCGTTCGCGAGATATGGGACTATGAAGCGAAGAAATGGTTGAGAAGACAACAAATTTTTCGCACTTCTGCTGCTCCAATCGCTTAACCAGAATGACCTAGGAGAAAAACACACATACCGTTGTAATCGGGTGTGCTTCTACTTTCAGATGCAATAGGAATTTTTGGGTTAGGTCAATCCGTTCGCGAGATATGGGAGTTTGAAGCCAAGAAATGGTTGAGAAGGCACCAAATTTTTCGCACTTCTGCTGCTCCAAACGCTTAACCAGAATGGCCTAGGGAAAAAATACACATACCGTTGTAATCGGGCGAGCTTCTACTTTCAGATGCAATAGGAATTTTTGGGTTAGGTCAATCCGTTCGCGAGATATGGGAGTTTGAAGCCAAGAATTGGTTGAGAAGAGAACAAATTTTTCGCAATTCTGCTGCTCCAAACGCTTAACCAGAATGGCCTAGGAAAAAATACACATACCGTTGTAATCGGGCGAGTTTCTACTTTCAGATGCAATAGGAATTTTTGGGTTAGGTCCATCCGTTCGCGAGATATGGGAGTTTGACGCTAAGAAATGGTTGACAAGACAACAAATTTTTCGCACTTCTGCTGCTCCAATCGCTTAACCAGAATGACCTAGGGAAAAAGTACACATACCGTTGTAATCGGTCGAGTTTCTACTTTCAGACGCAACAAGAATTTTTGTGTTGGGTCAATCCGTTCGCGAGATATGGGAGTTTGAAGCCAAGAAATGGTTGAGAACGCAAAAAATTTTTCGCAATTCTGCTGCTCCAAACGCTTAACCAGAATGGCCTAGGGAAAAAATGCACATACCGTTGTAATCGGGCGAGATTCTACTTTCAGATGCAATAGGAATTTTTGGGTTAAGTCAATCCGTTTGCGAGATATGGGAGTTTGAAGCCAAGAAATGGTTGAGAAGGCAAAAAATTTTTCGCAATTCTGCTGCTCCAAACGCTTAACCAGAATGGCCTAGGGAAAAAATACACATACCGTTGTAATCGGGCGAGTTTCTACTTTCAGATGCAATAGGAATTTTGGGGTTAAGTCAATCCGTTCGCGAGATATGGGACTATGAAGCGTAGGAATGGTTGAGAAGACAACAAATTTTTCGCACTTCTGCTGCTCCAATCGCTTAACCAGAATGACCTAGGGGAAAAACACACATACCGTTGTAATCGGGCGTGCTTCTACTTTCAGATGCAATAAGAATTTTTGGGTTAGGTCAATCCGTTCGCGAGATGTGGGAGTTTGAAGCTAAGAAATGGTTGAGAAGAGAACAAATTATTCGCAATTCTGCTGCTCCAAACGCTTAACCAGAATGGCCTAGGGAAAAAATGCACATACCGTTGTAATCGGGCGAGTTTCTACTTTCAGATGCAATATGAATTTTTGGGTTAGGTCAATCCGTTCGCGAGATATGGGAGTTTGAAGCCAAGAAATGTTTGAGAAGGCACAAAATTTTTCGCACTTCTGCTGCTCCAAACGGTTAACCAGAATGGCCTAGGGAAAAAATACACATACCGTTGTAATCGGGCGAGTTTCTGCTTTCAGATGCAATAGGAATTTTTGGGTTAGGTCAGTCCGTTCGCGAGATATGGGAGTTTGAAGCCAAGAATTGGTTGAGAAGAGAACAAATTTTTCGCAATTCTGCTGCTCCAAACGCTTAACCAGAACAGCCTAGGAAAAAATACACATACCGTTGTAATCGGGCGAGTTTCTACTTTCAGACGCAACAAGAATTTTTGGTTTGGGTCAATCCGTTCGCGAGGTATGGGAGTTTGAAGCCAAGAAATGGTTGAGAACGCAAAAAATTTTTCGCAATTCTGCTGCTCCAAACGCTTAACCAGAATGGCCTAGGGAAAAAATGCCCATACCGTTGTAATCGGGCGAGATTCTACTTTCAGATGCAATAGGAATTTTTGGGTTAGGTCAATCCGTTCGCGAGATATGGGAGTTTGAAGCCAAGAAATGGTTGAGAAGGCAACAAATTTTTCGCAATTCTGCTGCTCCAAACGCTTAACCAGAATGGCCTAGGGAAAAAATGCACATACCGTTGTAATCAGGCGAGTTTCTACATTCAGATGCAATAGGAATTTTTGGGTTAGGTCAATCCGTTCGCGAGATATGGGAGTTTGAAGCTAAGAAATGGTTGAGGAGAGAATAAATTTTTCGCAATTCTGCTGCTCCAAACGCTTAACCAGAATGGCCTAGGGAAAAAATGCACATACCGTTGTAATCGGGCGAGTTTCTACTTTCAGACGCAGCAGGAATTTTTGGGTTTGGTCAATCTATTCGCGAGATATGGGACTATGAAGCGAAGAAATGGTTGAGAAGACAACAAATTTTTCGCACTTCTGCTGCTCCAATCGCTTAACCAGAATGACCTAGGGGAAAAACACACATACCGTTGTAATCGGGCGTGCTTCTACTTTCAGATGCAATACGAATTTTTGGGTTAGGTCAATCCGTTCGCGAGATACGGGAGTTTGAAACTAAGAAATGGTAGAGAAGAGAACAAATTATTCGCAATTCTGCTGCTCCAAACGCTTAACCAGAATGGCCTAGGGAAAAAATGCACATACCGTTGTAATCGGGCGAGTTTCTACTTTCAGATGCAATGGGAATTTTTGGGTTAGGTCAATCCGTTCGCGAGATATGGGAGTTTGAAGCCAAGAAATGGTTGAGAAGGCACCAAATTTTTCGCACTTCTGCTGCTCCAAACGCTTAACCAGAATGGCCTAGGAAAAAATACACATACCGTTGTAATCGGGCGAGTTTCTACTTTCAGATGCAATAAGAATTTTTGGGTTAGGTCCATCCGTTCGCGAAATATGGGAGTTTGAAGCTAAGAAATGGTTGACAAGACAACAAATTTTTCGCACTTCTGCTGCTCCAATCGCTTAACCAGAATGACCTAGGGGAAAAACACACATACCGTTCTAATCGGGCGTGTTTCTACTTTCAGATGCAATACGAATTTTTGGGTTTAGTCAATCCGTTCGCGAGATATGGTAGTTTGAAGCTAAGAAATGGTAGAGAAGAGAACAAATTTTTCGCAATTCTGACACTCCAAACGCTTAACCAGAATGGCCTAGGGAAAAAATGCACATACCGTTGTAATCGGGCGAGTTTCTACTTTCAGATGCAATAGGAATTTTTGGGTTAGGTCAATCCGTTCGCGAGATATGGGAGTTTGAAGCCAAGAAATGGTTGAGAAGGCACCAAATTTTTCGCACTTCTGCTGCTCCAAACGCTTAACCAGAATGGCCTAGGGAAAAAATACACATACTTTTGTAATCGGGCGAGTTTCTACTTTCAGATGCAATAGGAATTTTTGGGTTAGGTCCATCCGTTCGCGAGATATGGGAGTTTGAAGCTAAGCAATGGTTGACAAGACAACAAATTTTTCGCACTTCTGCTGCTCCAATCGCTTAACCAGAATGACCTAGGGAAAAAATACGCATACCGTTGTAATCGGGCGAGTTTCTACTTTCAGATGCAATAGGAATTTTTGGGTTCGGTCAATCCGCTCGCGAGATATGGGAGTTTGAAGCTAAGAAATGGTTGAGAAGAGAATAAATTTTTCGCAATTCTGCTGCTCCAAACGCTTAACCAGAATGGCCTAGGGAAAAAATGCACATACCGTTGTAATCGGGCGAGTTTCTACTTTCAGACGCAGCTGGAATTTTTGGGTTTAGTCAATCCGTTCGCGAGATATGGGACTATGAAGCGAAGAAATGGTTGAGAAGACAACAAATTTTTCGCACTTCTGCTGCTCCAATCGCTTAACCAGAATGACCTAGGAGAAAAACACACATACCGTTGTAATCGGGTGTGCTTCTACTTTCAGATGCAATAGGAGTTTTTGGGTTAGGTCAATCCGTTCGCGAGATATGGGAGTTTGAAGCCAAGAAATGGTTGAGAAGGCACCAAATTTTTCGCACTTCTGCTGCTCCAAACGCTTAACCAGAATGGCCTAGGGAAAAAAATACACATACCGTTGTAATCGGGCGAGCTTCTACTTTCAGATGCAATAGGAATTTTTGGGTTAGGTCAATCCGTTCGCGAGATATGGGAGTTTGAAGCCAAGAATTGGTTGAGAAGAGAACAAATTTTTCGCAATTCTGCTGCTCCAAACGCTTAACCAGAATGGCCTAGGAAAAAATACACATACCGTTGTAATCGGGCGAGTTTCTACTTTCAGATGCAATAGGAATTTTTGGGTTAGGTCCATCCGTTCGCGAGATATGGGAGTTTGACGCTAAGAAATGGTTGACAAGACAACAAATTTTTCGCACTTCTGCTGCTCCAATCGCTTAACCAGAATGACCTAGGGAAAAAGTACACATACCGTTGTAATCGGTCGAGTTTCTACTTTCAGACGCAACAAGAATTTTTGTGTTGGGTCAATCCGTTCGCGAGATATGGGAGTTTGAAGCCAAGAAATGGTTGAGAACGCAAAAAATTTTTCGCAATTCTGCTGCTCCAAACGCTTAACCAGAATGGCCTAGGGAAAAAATGCACATACCGTTGTAATCGGGCGAGATTCTACTTTCAGATGCAATAGGAATTTTTGGGTTAAGTCAATCCGTTTGCGAGATATGGGAGTTTGAAGCCAAGAAATGGTTGAGAAGGCAAAAAATTTTTCGCAATTCTGCTGCTCCAAACGCTTAACCAGAATGGCCTAGGGAAAAAATACACATACCGTTGTAATCGGGCGAGTTTCTACTTTCAGATGCAATAGGAATTTTGGGGTTAAGTCAATCCGTTCGCGAGATATGGGACTATGAAGCGTAGGAATGGTTGAGAAGACAACAAATTTTTCGCACTTCTGCTGCTCCAATCGCTTAACCAGAATGACCTAGGGGAAAAACACACATACCGTTGTGATCGGGCGTGCTTCTACTTTCAGATGCAATAAGAATTTTTGGGTTAGGTCAATGCGTTCGCGAGATGTGGGAGTTTGCAGCTAAGAAATGGTAGAGAAGAGAACAAATTATTCGCAATTCTGCTGCTCCAAACGCTTAACCAGAATGGCCTAGGGAAAAAATGCACATACCGTTGTAATCGGGCGAGTTTCTACTTTCAGATGCAATATGAATTTTTGGGTTAGGTCAATCCGTTCGCGAGATATGGGAGTTTGAAGCCAAGAAATGGTTGAGAAGGCACCAAATTTTTCGCACTTCTGCTGCTCCAAACGCTTAACCAGAATGGCCTAGGAAAAAATACACATACCGTTGTAATCGGGCGAGTTTCTACTTTCAGATGCAATACGAATTTTTGGGTTAAGTCAATCCGTTCGCGAGATATGGGAGTTTGAAGCTAAGAAATGGTAGAGAAGAGAACAAATTTTTCGCAATTCTGACACTCCAAACGCTTAACCAGAATGGCCTAGGGAAAAAATGCACATACCGTTGTAATCGGGCGAGTTTCAACTTTCAGATGCAATAGGAATTTTTGGGTTAGGTCAATCCGTTCGCGAGATATGGGAGTTTGAAGCCAAGAAATGGTTGAGAAGGCACCAAATTTTTCGCACTTCTGCTGCTCCAAACGCTTAACCAGAATGGCCTAGGGAAAAAATGCACATACCGTTGTAATCAGGCGAGTTTCTACTTTCAGATGCAATTGGAATTTTTGGGTTATGTCAATCCGTTCGCGAGGTATTGGAGTTTAAAGCCAAGAAATGGTTGAGAACGCAAAAAATTTTTCGCAATTCTGCTGCTCCAAACGCTTAACCAGAATGGCCTAGGGAAAAAATGCACATACCGTCGTAATTGGGCGAGATTCTACTTTCAGATGCAATAGGAATTTTTGGGTTAGGTCAATCCGTTCGCGAGATATGGGAGTTTGAAGCCAAGAAATGGTTGAGAAGGCAAAAAATTTTTCGCAATTCTGCTGCTCCAAACGCTTAACCAGAATGGCCTAGGAAAAAATACACATACCGTTGTAATCGGGCGAGTTTCTACTTTCAGATGCAATAGGAATTTTTGGGTTAGGTCCATCCGTTCGCGAGATATGGGACTTTGAAGCTAAGGAATGGTTGAGAAGGCAAAAAATTTTTCGCAATTCTGCTGCTCCAAACGTTCAACCAGATTGGCCTAGGGAAAAAATACGCATACCGTTGTAATCGGGCGAGTTTCTACTTTCAGATGCAATAGGAATTTTTGGGTTAGGTCCATCCGTTCGCGAAATATGGGAGTTTGAAGCTAAGAAATGGTTGACAAGACAACAAATTTTTCGCACTTCTGCTGCTCCAATCGCTTAACCAGAATGACCTAGGGGAAAAACACACATACCGTTCTAATCGGGCGTGTTTCTACTTTCAGATGCAATACGAATTTTTGGGTTAAGTCAATCCGTTCGCGAGATATGGGAGTTTGAAGCTAAGAAATGGTAGAGAAGAGAACAAATTTTTCGCAATTCTGACACTCCAAACGCTTAAGCAGAATGGCCTAGGGAAAAAATGCACATACCGTTGTAATCGGGCGAGTTTCTACTTTCAGATGCAATAGGAATTTTTGGGTTAGGTCAATCCGTTCGCGAGATATGGGAGTTTGAAGCTAAGAAATGGTTGAGAAGAGAATAAATTTTTCGCAATTCTGCTGCTCCAAACGCTTAACCAGAATGGCCTAGGGAAAAAATGCACATACCGTTGTAATCGGGCGAGTTTCTACTTTCAGACGCAGCAGGAATTTTTGGGTTTAGTCAATCCGTTCGCGAGATATGGGACTATGAAGCGAAGAAATGGTTGAGAAGACAACAAATTTTTCGCACTTCTGCTGCTCCAATCGCTTAACCAGAATGACCTAGGAGAAAAACACACATACCGTTGTAATCGGGTGTGCTTCTACTTTCAGATGCAAGAGGAATTTTTGGGTTAGGTCCATCCGTTCGCGAGATATGGGAGTTTGACGCTAAGAAATGGTTGACAAGACAACAAATTTTTCGCACTTCTGCTGCTCCAATCGCTTAACCAGAATGACCTAGGGAAAAAATACGCATACCGTTGTAATCGGGCGAGTTTCTACTTTCAGATGCAATAGGAATTTTTGGGTTCGGTCAATCCGCTCGCGAGATATGGGAGTTTGAAGCTAAGAAATGGTTGAGAAGAGAATAAATTTTTCGCAATTCTGCTGCTCCAAACGCTTAACCAGAATGGCCTAGGGAAAAAATGCACATACCGTTGTAATCGGGCGAGTTTCTACTTTCAGACGCAGCTGGAATTTTTGGGTTTAGTCAATCCGTTCGCGAGATATGGGACTATGAAGCGAAGAAATGGTTGAGAAGGCACCAAATTTTTCGCACTTCTGCTGCTCCAAACGCTTAACCAGAATGGCCTAGGGAAAAAATACACATACCGTTGTAATCGGGCGAGCTTCTACTTTCAGATGCAATAGGAATTTTTGGGTTAGGTCAATCCGTTCGCGAGATATGGGAGTTTGAAGCCAAGAATTGGTTGAGAAGAGAACAAATTTTTCGCAATTCAGCTGCTCCAAACGCTTAACCAGAATGGCCTAGGGATAAAGTGCACATACCGTTGTAATCGGGCGAGTTTCTACTTTCAGATGCAATAGGAATTTTTGGGTTAGGTCCATCCGTTCGCGAGATATGGGAGTTTGACGCTAAGAAATGGTTGACAAGACAACAAATTTTTCGCACTTCTGCTGCTCCAATCGCTTAACCAGAATGACCTAGGGAAAAAGTACACATACCGTTGTAATCGGTCGAGTTTCTACTTTCAGACGCAACAAGAATTTTTGTGTTGGGTCAATCCGTTCGCGAGATATGGGAGTTTGAAGCCAAGAAATGGTTGAGAACGCAAAAAATTTTTCGCAATTCTGCTGCTCCAAACGCTTAACCAGAATGGCCTAGGGAAAAAATGCACATACCGTTGTAATCGGGCGAGATTCTACTTTCAGATGCAATAGGAATTTTTGGGTTAAGTCAATCTGTTTGCGAGATATGGGAGTTTGAAGCCAAGAAATGGTTGAGAAGGCAAAAAATTTTTCGCAATTCTGCTGCTCCAAACGCTTAACCAGAATGGCCTAGGGAAAAAATACACATACCGTTGTAATCGGGCGAGTTTCTACTTTCAGATGCAATAGGAACTTTTGGGGTTAAGTCAATCCGTTCGCGAGATATGGGATTATGAAGCGTAGGAATGGTTGAGAAGACAACAAATTTTTCGCACTTCTGCTGCTCCAATCGCTTAACCAGAATGACCTAGGGGAAAAACACACATACCGTTGTAATCGGGCGTGCTTCTACTTTCAGATGCAATAAGAATTTTTGGGTTAGGTCAATCCGTTCGCGAGATGTGGGAGTTTGAAGCTAAGAAATGGTAGAGAAGAGAACAAATTATTCGCAATTCTGCTGCTCCAAACGCTTAACCAGAATGGCCTAGGGAAAAAATACACATACCGTTGTAATCGGGCGAGATTGTACTTTCAGATGCAATAGGAATTTTTGGGTTAGGTCAATCCGTTCGCGAGATATGGGAGTTTGAAGCCAAGAAATGGTTGAGAAGGCAAAAAATTTTTCGCAATTCTGCTGCTCCAAACGCTTAACCAGAATGGCCTAGGGAAAAAATGCACATACCGTTGTAATCAGGCGAGTTTCTACATTCAGATGCAATAGGAATTTTTGGGTTAGGTCAATCCGTTCGCGAGATATGGGAGTTTGAAGCTAAGAAATGGTTGAGAAGAGAATAAATTTTTCGCAATTCTGCTGCTCCAAACGCTTAACCAGAATGGCCTAGGGAAAAAATGCACATACCGTTGTAATCGGGCGAGTTTCTACTTTCAGACGCAGCAGGAATTTTTGGGTTTGGTCAATCTATTCGCGAGATATGGGACTATGAAGCGAAGAAATGGTTGAGAAGACAACAAATTTTTCGCACTTCTGCTGCTCCAATCGCTTAACCAGAATGACCTAGGGGAAAAACACACATACCGTTGTAATCGGGCGTGCTTCTACTTTCAGATGCAATACGAATTTTTGGGTTAGGTCAATCCGTTCGCGAGATATGGGAGTTTGAAACTAAGAAATGGTAGAGAAGAGAACAAATTATTCGCAATTCTGCTGCTCCAAACGCTTAACCAGAATGGCCTAGGGAAAAAATGCACATACCGTTGTAATCGGGCGAGTTTCTACTTTCAGATGCAATAGGAATTTTTGGGTTAGGTCCATCCGTTCGCGAGATATGGGAGTTTAAAGCCAAGAAATGGTTGAGAACGCAAAAAATTTTTCGCAATTCTGCTGCTCCAAACGCTTAACCAGAATGGCCTAGGGAAAAAATACACATACCGTTGTAATCGGGCGAGTTTCTACTTTCAGATGCAATAGGAATTTTGGGGTTAAGTCAATCCGTTCGCGAGATATGGGACTATGAAGCGAAGAAATGGTTGAGAAGACAACAAATTTTTCGCACTTCTGCTGCTCCAATCGCTTATCCAGAATGACCTAGGGGAAAAACACACATACCGTTGTAATCGGGCGTGCTTCTACTTTCAGATGCAATAAGAATTTTTGGGTTAGGTCAATCCGTTCGCGAGATATGGGAGTTTGAAGCTAAGAAATGGTAGAGAAGAGAACAAATTATTCGCAATTCTGCTGCTCCAAACGCTTAACCAGAATGGCCTAGGGAAAAAATGCACATACCGTTGTAATCGGGCGAGTTTCTACTTTCAGATGCAATATGAATTTTTGGGTTAGGTCAATCCGTTCGCGAGATATGGGAGTTTGAAGCCAAGAAATGGTTGAGAAGGCACAAAATTTTTCGCACTTCTGCTGCTCCAAACGGTTAACCAGAATGGCCTAGGGAAAAAATACACATACCGTTGTAATCGGGCGAGTTTCTGCTTTCAGACGCAGCAGGAATTTTTGGGTTTGGTCAATCCGTTCGCGAGATATGGGACTATGAAGCGAAGAAATGGTTGAGAAGACAACAAATTTTTCGCACTTCTGCTGCTCCAATCGCTTAACCAGAATGACCTAGGGGAAAAACACACATACCGTTGTAATCGGGCGTGCTTCTACTTTCAGATGCAATAAGAATTTTTGGGTTAGGTCAATCCGTTCGCGAGATATGGGAGTTTGAAGCTAAGAAATGGTAGAGAAGAGAACAAATTATTCGCAATTCTGCTGCTCCAAACGCTTAACCAGAATAGCCTAGGAAAAAATACACATACCGTTGTAATCGGGCGAGTTTCTACTTTCAGACGCAACAAGAATTTTTGGGTTGGGTCAATCCGTTAGCGAGATATGGGAGTTTGAAGCCAAGAAATGGTTGAGAAGGCAAAAAATTTTTCGCAATTCTGCTGCTCCAAACGCTTAACCAGAATGGCCTAGGGAAAAAATACACATACCGTTGTAATCGGGCGAGTTTCTACTTTCAGATGCAATAGGAATTTTGGGGTTAAGTCAATCCGTTCGCGAGATATGGGACTATGAAGCGAAGAAATGGTTGAGAAGACAACAAATTTTTCGCACTTCTGCTGCTCCAATCGCTTATCCAGAATGACCTAGGGGAAAAACACACATACCGTTGTAATCGGGCGTGCTTCTACTTTCAGATGCAATAAGAATTTTTGGGTTAGGTCAATCCGTTCGCGAGATATGGGAGTTTGAAGCTAAGAAATGGTAGAGAAGAGAACAAATTATTCGCAATTCTGCTGCTCCAAACGCTTAACCAGAATGGCCTAGGGAAAAAATGCACATACCGTTGTAATCGGGCGAGTTTCTACTTTCAGATGCAATATGAATTTTTGGGTTAGGTCAATCCGTTCGCGAGATATGGGAGTTTGAAGCTAAGAAATGGTAGAGAAGAGAACAAATTATTCGCAATTCTGCTGCTCCAAACGCTTAACCAGAATGGCCTAGGGAAAAAATGCACATACCGTTGTAATCGGGCGAGTTTCTACTTTCAGATGCAATAGGAATTTTTGGGTTAAGTCAATCCGTTCGCGAGATATGGTAGTTTGAAGCTAAGAAATGGTAGAGAAGAGAACAAATTTTTCGCAATTCTGACACTCCAAACGCTTAACCAGAATGGCCTAGGGAAAAAATGCACATACCGTTGTAATCGGGCGAGTTTCTACTTTCAGATGCAATAGGAATTTTTGGGTTAGGTCAATCCGTTCGCGAGATATGGGAGTTTGAAGCCAAGAAATGGTTGAGAAGGCACAAAATTTTTCGCACTTCTGCTGCTCCAAACGGTTAACCAGAATGGCCTAGGGAAAAAATACACATACCGTTGTAATCGGGCGAGTTTCTACTTTCAGATGCAATATGAATTTTTGGGTTAGGTCAATCCGTTCGCGAGATATGGGAGTTTGAAGCTAAGAAATGGTAGAGAAGAGAACAAATTATTCGCAATTCTGCTGCTCCAAACGCTTAACCAGAATGGCCTAGGGAAAAAATGCACATACCGTTGTAATCGGGCGAGTTTCTACTTTCAGATGCAATAGGAATTTTTGGGTTAAGTCAATCCGTTCGCGAGATATGGTAGTTTGAAGCTAAGAAATGGTAGAGAAGAGAACAAATTTTTCGCAATTCTGACACTCCAAACGCTTAACCAGAATGGCCTAGGGAAAAAATGCACATACCGTTGTAATCGGGCGAGTTTCTACTTTCAGATGCAATAGGAATTTTTGGGTTAGGTCAATCCGTTCGCGAGATATGGGAGTTTGAAGCCAAGAAATGGTTGAGAAGGCACAAAATTTTTCGCACTTCTGCTGCTCCAAACGGTTAACCAGAATGGCCTAGGGAAAAAATACACATACCGTTGTAATCGGGCGAGTTTCTGCTTTCAGACGCAGCAGGAATTTTTGGGTTTGGTCAATCCGTTCGCGAGATATGGGACTATGAAGCGAAGAAATGGTTGAGAAGACAACAAATTTTTCGCACTTCTGCTGCTCCAATCGCTTAACCAGAATGACCTAGGGGAAAAACACACATACCGTTGTAATCGGGCGTGCTTCTACTTTCAGATGCAATAAGAATTTTTGGGTTAGGTCAATCCGTTCGCGAGATATGGGAGTTTGAAGCCAAGAAATGGTAGAGAAGAGAACAAATTATTCGCAATTCTGCTGCTCCAAACGCTTAACCAGAATAGCCTAGGAAAAAATACACATACCGTTGTAATCGGGCGAGTTTCTACTTTCAGACGCAACAAGAATTTTTGGGTTGGGTCAATCCGTTCGCGAGATATGGGAGTTTGAAGCCAAGAAATGGTTGAGAAGGCAAAAAATTTTTCGCACTTCTGCTGCTCCAAACGCTTAACCAGAATGGCCTAGGGAAAAAATACACATACCGTTGTAATCGGGCGAGTTTCTACTTTCAGATGCAATAGGAATTTTGGGGTTAAGTCAATCCGTTCGCGAGATATGGGACTATGAAGCGAAGAAATGGTTGAGAAGACAACAAATTTTTCGCACTTCTGCTGCTCCAATCGCTTATCCAGAATGACCTAGGGGAAAAACACACATACCGTTGTAATCGGGCGTGCTTCTACTTTCAGATGCAATAAGAATTTTTGGGTTAGGTCAATCCGTTCGCGAGATATGGGAGTTTGAAGCTAAGAAATGGTAGAGAAGAGAACAAATTATTCGCAATTCTGCTGCTCCAAACGCTTAACCAGAATGGCCTAGGGAAAAAATGCACATACCGTTGTAATCGGGCGAGTTTCTACTTTCAGATGCAATATGAATTTTTGGGTTAGGTCAATCCGTTCGCGAGATATGGGAGTTTGAATCTAAGAAATGGTAGAGAAGAGAACAAATTATTCGCAATTCTGCTGCTCCAAACGCTTAACCAGAATGGCCTAGGGAAAAAATGCACATACCGTTGTAATCGGGCGAGTTTCTACTTTCAGATGCAATATGAATTTTTGGGTTAGGTCAATCCGTTCGCGAGATATGGGAGTTTGAAGCCAAGAATTGGTTGAGAAGAGAACAAATTTTTCGCAATTCTGCTGCTCCAAACGCTTAACCAGAATAGCCTAGGAAAAAATACACATACCGTTGTAATCGGGCGAGTTTCTACTTTCAGACGCAACAAGAATTTTTGGGTTGGGTCAATCCGTTCGCGAGATATGGGAGTTTGAAGCCAAGAAATGGTTGAGAACGCAAAAAATTTTTCGCAATTCTGCTGCTCCAAACGCTTAACCAGAATGGCCTAGGGAAAAAATGCACATACCGTTGTAATCGGGCGTGATTCTACTTTCAGATGCAATAGGAATTTTTGGGTTAGGTCAATCCGTTCGCGAGATATGGGAGTTTGAAGCCAAGAAATGGTTGAGAAGGCAAAAAATTTTTCGCAATTCTGCTGCTCCAAACGCTTAACCAGAATGGCCTAGGGAAAAAATGCACATACCGTTGTAATCGGGCGAGTTTCTACATTCAGATGCAATAGGAATTTTTGGGTTAGGTCAATCCGTTCGCGAGATATGGGAGTTTGAAGCTAAGAAATGGTTGAGAAGAGAATAAATTTTTCGCAATTCTGCTGCTCCAAACGCTTAACCAGAATGGCCTAGGGAAAAAATGCACATACCGTTGTAATCGGGCGAGTTTCTACTTTCAGACGCAGCTGGAATTTTTCGGTTTGGTCAATCCGTTCGCGAGATATGGGACTATGAAGCGAAGAAATGGTTGAGAAGACAACAATTTTTTCGCACTTCTGCTGCTCCAATCGCTTAACCAGAATGACCTAGGGGAAAAACACACATACCGTTGTAATCGGGCGTGCTTCTACTTTCAGATGCAATACGAATTTTTAGGTTAGGTCAATCCGTTCGCGAGATATGGGAGTTTGAAGCTAAGAAATGGTTGAGAAGAGAATAAATTTTTCGCAATTCTGCTGCTCCAAACGCTTAACCAGAATGGCCTAGGGAAAAAATGCACATACCGTTGTAATCGGGCGAGTTTCTACTTTCAGACGCAGCAGGAATTTTTGGGTTTGGTCAATCAATTCGCGAGATATGGGACTATGAAGCGAAGAAATGGTTGAGAAGACAACAAATTTTTCGCACTTCTGCTGCTCCAATCGCTTAACCAGAATGACCTAGGGGAAAAACACACATACCGTTGTAATCGGGCGTGCTTCTACTTTCAGATGCAATACGAATTTTTGGGTTAGGTCAATCCGTTCGCGAGATATGGGTGTTTGAAGCTAAGAAATGGTAGAGAAGAGAACAAATTATTCGCAATTCTGCTGCTCCAAACGCTTAACCAGAATGGCCTAGGGAAAAAATGCACATACCGTTGTAATCGGGCGAGTTTCTACTTTCAGATGCAATAGGTTTTTTTGGGTTAGGTCAATCCGTTCGCGAGATATGGGAGTTTGAAGCCAAGAAATGGTTGAGAAGGCACCAAATTTTTCGCACTTCTGCTGCTCCAAACGCTTAACCAGAATGGCCTAGGAAAAAAATACACATACCGTTGTAATCGGGCGAGTTTCTACTTTCAGATGCAATAGGAATTTTTGGGTTAGGTCCATCCGTTCGCGAGATATGGGACTTTCAAGCTAAGGAATGGTTGAGAAGGCAAAAAATTTTTCGCAATTCTGCTGCTCCAAACGTTTAACCAGATTGGCCTAGGGAAAAAATACACATACCGTTGTAATCGGGCGAGTTTCTGCTTTCAGACGCAGCAGGAATTTTTGGGTTTGGTCAATCCGTTCGCGAGATATGGGACTATGAAGCGAAGAAATGGTTGAGAAGACAACAAATTTTTCGCACTTCTGCTGCTCCAATCGCTTAACCAGAATGACCTAGGGGAAAAACACACATACCGTTGTAATCGGGCGTGCTTCTACTTTCAGATGCAATAAGAATTTTTGGGTTAGGTCAATCCGTTCGCGAGATATGGGAGTTTGAAGCCAAGAAATGGTAGAGAAGAGAACAAATTATTCGCAATTCTGCTGCTCCAAACGCTTAACCAGAATAGCCTAGGAAAAAATACACATACCGTTGTAATCGGGCGAGTTTCTACTTTCAGACGCAACAAGAATTTTTGGGTTTGGTCAATCTATTCGCGAGATATGGGACTATGAAGCGAAGAAATGGTTGAGAAGACAACAAATTTTTCGCACTTCTGCTGCTCCAATCGCTTAACCAGAATGACCTAGGGGAAAAACACACATACCGTTGTAATCGGGCGTGCTTCTACTTTCAGATGCAATACGAATTTTTGGGTTAGGTCAATCCGTTCGCGAGATATGGGAGTTTGAAACTAAGAAATGGTAGAGAAGAGAACAAATTATTCGCAATTCTGCTGCTCCAAACGCTTAACCAGAATGGCCTAGGGAAAAAATGCACATACCGTTGTAATCGGGCGAGTTTCTACTTTCAGATGCAATAGGAATTTTTGGGTTAGGTCCATCCGTTCGCGAGATATGGGAGTTTAAAGCCAAGAAATGGTTGAGAACGCAAAAAATTTTTCGCAATTCTGCTGCTCCAAACGCTTAACCAGAATGGCCTAGGGAAAAAATACACATACCGTTGTAATCGGGCGAGTTTCTACTTTCAGATGCAATAGGAATTTTGGGGTTAAGTCAATCCGTTCGCGAGATATGGGACTATGAAGCGAAGAAATGGTTGAGAAGACAACAAATTTTTCGCACTTCTGCTGCTCCAATCGCTTATCCAGAATGACCTAGGGGAAAAACACACATACCGTTGTAATCGGGCGTGCTTCTACTTTCAGATGCAATAAGAATTTTTGGGTTAGGTCAATCCGTTCGCGAGATATGGGAGTTTGAAGCTAAGAAATGGTAGAGAAGAGAACAAATTATTCGCAATTCTGCTGCTCCAAACGCTTAACCAGAATGGCCTAGGGAAAAAATGCACATACCGTTGTAATCGGGCGAGTTTCTACTTTCAGATGCAATATGAATTTTTGGGTTAGGTCAATCCGTTCGCGAGATATGGGAGTTTGAAGCCAAGAAATGGTTGAGAAGGCACAAAATTTTTCGCACTTCTGCTGCTCCAAACGGTTAACCAGAATGGCCTAGGGAAAAAATACACATACCGTTGTAATCGGGCGAGTTTCTGCTTTCAGACGCAGCAGGAATTTTTGGGTTTGGTCAATCCGTTCGCGAGATATGGGACTATGAAGCGAAGAAATGGTTGAGAAGACAACAAATTTTTCGCACTTCTGCTGCTCCAATCGCTTAACCAGAATGACCTAGGGGAAAAACACACATACCGTTGTAATCGGGCGTGCTTCTACTTTCAGATGCAATAAGAATTTTTGGGTTAGGTCAATCCGTTCGCGAGATATGGGAGTTTGAAGCTAAGAAATGGTAGAGAAGAGAACAAATTATTCGCAATTCTGCTGCTCCAAACGCTTAACCAGAATAGCCTAGGAAAAAATACACATACCGTTGTAATCGGGCGAGTTTCTACTTTCAGACGCAACAAGAATTTTTGGGTTGGGTCAATCCGTTAGCGAGATATGGGAGTTTGAAGCCAAGAAATGGTTGAGAAGGCAAAAAATTTTTCGCAATTCTGCTGCTCCAAACGCTTAACCAGAATGGCCTAGGGAAAAAATACACATACCGTTGTAATCGGGCGAGTTTCTACTTTCAGATGCAATAGGAATTTTGGGGTTAAGTCAATCCGTTCGCGAGATATGGGACTATGAAGCGAAGAAATGGTTGAGAAGACAACAAATTTTTCGCACTTCTGCTGCTCCAATCGCTTATCCAGAATGACCTAGGGGAAAAACACACATACCGTTGTAATCGGGCGTGCTTCTACTTTCAGATGCAATAAGAATTTTTGGGTTAGGTCAATCCGTTCGCGAGATATGGGAGTTTGAAGCTAAGAAATGGTAGAGAAGAGAACAAATTATTCGCAATTCTGCTGCTCCAAACGCTTAACCAGAATGGCCTAGGGAAAAAATGCACATACCGTTGTAATCGGGCGAGTTTCTACTTTCAGATGCAATATGAATTTTTGGGTTAGGTCAATCCGTTCGCGAGATATGGGAGTTTGAAGCTAAGAAATGGTAGAGAAGAGAACAAATTATTCGCAATTCTGCTGCTCCAAACGCTTAACCAGAATGGCCTAGGGAAAAAATGCACATACCGTTGTAATCGGGCGAGTTTCTACTTTCAGATGCAATAGGAATTTTTGGGTTAAGTCAATCCGTTCGCGAGATATGGTAGTTTGAAGCTAAGAAATGGTAGAGAAGAGAACAAATTTTTCGCAATTCTGACACTCCAAACGCTTAACCAGAATGGCCTAGGGAAAAAATGCACATACCGTTGTAATCGGGCGAGTTTCTACTTTCAGATGCAATAGGAATTTTTGGGTTAGGTCAATCCGTTCGCGAGATATGGGAGTTTGAAGCCAAGAAATGGTTGAGAAGGCACAAAATTTTTCGCACTTCTGCTGCTCCAAACGGTTAACCAGAATGGCCTAGGGAAAAAATACACATACCGTTGTAATCGGGCGAGTTTCTACTTTCAGATGCAATATGAATTTTTGGGTTAGGTCAATCCGTTCGCGAGATATGGGAGTTTGAAGCTAAGAAATGGTAGAGAAGAGAACAAATTATTCGCAATTCTGCTGCTCCAAACGCTTAACCAGAATGGCCTAGGGAAAAAATGCACATACCGTTGTAATCGGGCGAGTTTCTACTTTCAGATGCAATAGGAATTTTTGGGTTAAGTCAATCCGTTCGCGAGATATGGTAGTTTGAAGCTAAGAAATGGTAGAGAAGAGAACAAATTTTTCGCAATTCTGACACTCCAAACGCTTAACCAGAATGGCCTAGGGAAAAAATGCACATACCGTTGTAATCGGGCGAGTTTCTACTTTCAGATGCAATAGGAATTTTTGGGTTAGGTCAATCCGTTCGCGAGATATGGGAGTTTGAAGCCAAGAAATGGTTGAGAAGGCACAAAATTTTTCGCACTTCTGCTGCTCCAAACGGTTAACCAGAATGGCCTAGGGAAAAAATACACATACCGTTGTAATCGGGCGAGTTTCTGCTTTCAGACGCAGCAGGAATTTTTGGGTTTGGTCAATCCGTTCGCGAGATATGGGACTATGAAGCGAAGAAATGGTTGAGAAGACAACAAATTTTTCGCACTTCTGCTGCTCCAATCGCTTAACCAGAATGACCTAGGGGAAAAACACACATACCGTTGTAATCGGGCGTGCTTCTACTTTCAGATGCAATAAGAATTTTTGGGTTAGGTCAATCCGTTCGCGAGATATGGGAGTTTGAAGCCAAGAAATGGTAGAGAAGAGAACAAATTATTCGCAATTCTGCTGCTCCAAACGCTTAACCAGAATAGCCTAGGAAAAAATACACATACCGTTGTAATCGGGCGAGTTTCTACTTTCAGACGCAACAAGAATTTTTGGGTTGGGTCAATCCGTTCGCGAGATATGGGAGTTTGAAGCCAAGAAATGGTTGAGAAGGCAAAAAATTTTTCGCACTTCTGCTGCTCCAAACGCTTAACCAGAATGGCCTAGGGAAAAAATACACATACCGTTGTAATCGGGCGAGTTTCTACTTTCAGATGCAATAGGAATTTTGGGGTTAAGTCAATCCGTTCGCGAGATATGGGACTATGAAGCGAAGAAATGGTTGAGAAGACAACAAATTTTTCGCACTTCTGCTGCTCCAATCGCTTATCCAGAATGACCTAGGGGAAAAACACACATACCGTTGTAATCGGGCGTGCTTCTACTTTCAGATGCAATAAGAATTTTTGGGTTAGGTCAATCCGTTCGCGAGATATGGGAGTTTGAAGCTAAGAAATGGTAGAGAAGAGAACAAATTATTCGCAATTCTGCTGCTCCAAACGCTTAACCAGAATGGCCTAGGGAAAAAATGCACATACCGTTGTAATCGGGCGAGTTTCTACTTTCAGATGCAATATGAATTTTTGGGTTAGGTCAATCCGTTCGCGAGATATGGGAGTTTGAAGCCAAGAATTGGTTGAGAAGAGAACAAATTTTTCGCAATTCTGCTGCTCCAAACGCTTAACCAGAATAGCCTAGGAAAAAATACACATACCGTTGTAATCGGGCGAGTTTCTACTTTCAGACGCAACAAGAATTTTTGGGTTGGGTCAATCCGTTCGCGAGATATGGGAGTTTGAAGCCAAGAAATGGTTGAGAACGCAAAAAATTTTTCGCAATTCTGCTGCTCCAAACGCTTAACCAGAATGGCCTAGGGAAAAAATGCACATACCGTTGTAATCGGGCGTGATTCTACTTTCAGATGCAATAGGAATTTTTGGGTTAGGTCAATCCGTTCGCGAGATATGGGAGTTTGAAGCCAAGAAATGGTTGAGAAGGCAAAAAATTTTTCGCAATTCTGCTGCTCCAAACGCTTAACCAGAATGGCCTAGGGAAAAAATGCACATACCGTTGTAATCGGGCGAGTTTCTACATTCAGATGCAATAGGAATTTTTGGGTTAGGTCAATCCGTTCGCGAGATATGGGAGTTTGAAGCTAAGAAATGGTTGAGAAGAGAATAAATTTTTCGCAATTCTGCTGCTCCAAACGCTTAACCAGAATGGCCTAGGGAAAAAATGCACATACCGTTGTAATCGGGCGAGTTTCTACTTTCAGACGCAGCTGGAATTTTTCGGTTTGGTCAATCCGTTCGCGAGATATGGGACTATGAAGCGAAGAAATGGTTGAGAAGACAACAATTTTTTCGCACTTCTGCTGCTCCAATCGCTTAACCAGAATGACCTAGGGGAAAAACACACATACCGTTGTAATCGGGCGTGCTTCTACTTTCAGATGCAATACGAATTTTTAGGTTAGGTCAATCCGTTCGCGAGATATGGGAGTTTGAAGCTAAGAAATGGTTGAGAAGAGAATAAATTTTTCGCAATTCTGCTGCTCCAAACGCTTAACCAGAATGGCCTAGGGAAAAAATGCACATACCGTTGTAATCGGGCGAGTTTCTACTTTCAGACGCAGCAGGAATTTTTGGGTTTGGTCAATCAATTCGCGAGATATGGGACTATGAAGCGAAGAAATGGTTGAGAAGACAACAAATTTTTCGCACTTCTGCTGCTCCAATCGCTTAACCAGAATGACCTAGGGGAAAAACACACATACCGTTGTAATCGGGCGTGCTTCTACTTTCAGATGCAATACGAATTTTTGGGTTAGGTCAATCCGTTCGCGAGATATGGGTGTTTGAAGTTAAGAAATGGTAGAGAAGAGAACAAATTATTCGCAATTCTGCTGCTCCAAACGCTTAACCAGAATGGCCTAGGGAAAAAATGCACATACCGTTGTAATCGGGCGAGTTTCTACTTTCAGATGCAATAGGAATTTTTGGGTTAGGTCAATCCGTTCGCGAGATATGGGAGTTTGAAGCCAAGAAATGGTTGAGAAGGCACCAAATTTTTCGCACTTCTGCTGCTCCAAACGCTTAACCAGAATGGCCTAGGAAAAAATACACATACCGTTGTAATCGGGCGAGTTTCTACTTTCAGATGCAATAGGAATTTTTGGGTTAGGTCCATCCGTTCGCGAGATATGGGACTTTCAAGCTAAGGAATGGTTGAGAAGGCAAAAAATTTTTCGCAATTCTGCTGCTCCAAACGTTTAACCAGATTGGCCTAGGGAAAAAATACGCATACCGTTGTAATCGGGCGAGTTTCTACTTTCAGATGCAATAGGAATTTTTGGGTTAGGTCAATCCGTTCGCGAGATATGGGAGTTTGAAGCCAAGAATTGGTTGAGAAGAGAACAAATTTTTCGCAATTCTGCTGCTCCAAACGCTAAACCAGAATGGCCTAGGGAAAAAATGCACATACCGTTGTAATCAGGCGAGTTTCTACTTTCAGATGCAATAGGAATTTTTGGGTTAGGTCAATCCGTTCGCGAGATATGGGAGTTTGAATCTAAGAAATGGTTGACAAGACAACAAATTTTTCGCACTTCTGCTGCTCCAATCGCTTAACCAGAATGGCCTAGGAAAAAATACACATACCGTTGTAATCGGGTGAGTTTCTACTTTCAGATGCAATAGGAATTTTTGGGTTAGGTCAATCCGTTCGCGAGATATGGGAGCTTGAAGCTAAGAAATGGTTGACAAGACAACAAATTTTTCGCACTTCTGCTGCTCCAATCGCTTAACCAGAATGACCTAGGGAAAAAGTACACATACCGTTGTAATCGGGCGGGTTTCTACTTTCAGACGCAACAAGAATTTTTGGGTTGGGTCAATCCGTTCGCGAGATATGGGAGTTTGAAGCCAAGAAATGGTTGAGAACGCAAAAAATTTTTCGCAATTCTGCTGCTCCAAACGCTTAACCAGAATGGCCTAGGGAAAAATGCACATACCGTTGTAATCGGGCGAGATTCTACTTCCAGATGCAATTGGAATTTTTGGGTTAGGTCAATCCGTTCGCGAGATATGGGAGTTTGAAGCCAAGAAATAGTTGAGAAGGCAAAAAATTTTTCGCAATTCTGCTGCTCCAAACGCTTAACCAGAATGGCCTAGGGAAAAAATACACATACCGTTGTAATCGGGCGAGTTTCTGCTTTCAGTTGCAATAGGAATTTTGGGGTTAAGTCAATCCGTTCGCGAGATATGGGACTGTGAAGCGAAGAAATGGTTGAGAAGACAACAAATTTTTCGCACTTCTGCTGCTCCAAACGCTTAACCAGAATGGCCTAGGGAAAAAATGCACATACCGTTGTCATCGGGCGAGTTTCTACTTTCAGATGCAATATGAATTTTTGGGTTAGGTCAATCCGTTCGCGAGATATGGGAGTTTGAAGCCAAGAAATGGTTGAGAAGGCACCAAATTTTTCGCAATTCTGCTGCTCCAAACGCTTAACCAGAATGGCCTAGGAAAAAAATACACATACCGTTGTAATCGGGCGAGTTTCTACTTTCAGATGCAATAGGAATTTTTGGGTTAGGTCAATCCGTTCGCGAGATATGGGAGTTTGAAGCCAAGAATTGGTTGAGAAGAGAACAAATTTTTCGCAATTCTGCTGCTCCAAACGCTTAACCAGAATTACCTAGTGAAAAAGTATACATACCGTTGTAATCGGGAGAGTTTCTACTTTCAGACGCAACAAGAATTTTTGGGTTGGGTCAATCCGTTCGCGGGATATGGGAGTTTGAAGCCAAGAAATGGTTGAGAACGCAAAAAATTTTTCGCAATTCTGCTGCTCCAAACGCTTAACCAGAATGGCCTAGGGAAAAAATGCACATAACGTTGTAATCGGGCGAGATTCTACTTTCAGATGCAATAGGAATTTTTGGGTCAGGTCAATCCGTTCGCGAGATATGGGAGTTTGAAGCCAAGAAATGGTTGAGAAGGCAAAAAATTTTTCGCAATTCTGCTGCTCCAAACGCTTAACCGGAATGGCCTAGGGAAAAAATACACATACCGTTGTAATCGGGCGAGTTTCTACTTTCAGATGCAATAGGAATTTTTGGGTTAAGTCAATCCGTTCGCGGGATGTGGGAGTTTGAAGCCAAGAAATGGTTGAGAAGAGAACAAATTTTTCGCAATTCTGCTGCTCCAAACGTTAAACCAGAATGGCCTAGGGAAAAAATGCACATACCGTTGTAATCAGGCGAGTTTCTACTTTCAGATGCAATAGGAATTTTTGGGTTAGGTCAATCCGTTCGCGAGATATGGGAGTTTGAATCTAAGAAATGGTTGACAAGACAACAAATTTTTCGCACTTCTGCTGCTCCAATCGCTTAACCAGAATGGCCTAGGGAAAAAATGCACATACCGTTGTAATCAGGCGAGTTTCTACATTCAGATGCAATAGGAATTTTTGGGTTAGGTCAATCCGTTCGCGAGATATGGGAGTTTGAAGCTAAGAAATGGTTGAGAAGAGAATAAATTTTTCGCAATTCTGCTGCTCCAAACGCTTAACCAGAATGGCCTAGGGAAAAAATGCACATACCGTTGTAATCGGGCGAGTTTCTACTTTCAGACGCAGCAGGAATTTTTGGGTTTGGTCAATCCATTCGCGAGATATGGGACTATGAAGCGAAGAAATGGTTGAGAAGAGAATAAATTTTTCGCACTTCTGCTGCTCCAAACGCTTAACCAGAATGGCCTAGGAAAAAATACACATACCGTTGTAATCGGGCGAGTTTCTACTTTCAGATGCAATAGGAATTTTTGGGTTAGGTCCATCCGTTCGCGAGATATGGGACTTTCAAGCTAAGGAACGGTTGAGAAGGCAAAATTTTTTCGCAATTCTGCTGCTCCAAACGTTTAACCAGATTGGCCTAGGGAAAAAATACACATACCGTTGTAATCGGGCGAGTTTCTACTTTCAGATGCAATAGGAATTTTTGGGTTAGGTCAATCCGTTCGCGAGATATGGGAGTTTGAAGCCAAGAAATGGTTGAGAAGGCAAAAAATTTTTCGCAATTCTGCTGCTCCAAACGCTTAACCAGAGTGGCCTAGGGAAAAAATGCACATACCGTTGTAATCAGGCGAGTTTCTACATTCAGATGCAATAGGAATTTTTGGGTTAGGTCAATCCGTTCGCGAGATATGGGAGTTTGAAGCTAAGAAATGGTTGAGAAGAGAATAAATTTTTCGCAATTCTGCTGCTCCAAACGCTTAACCAGAATGGCCTAGGGAAAAAATGCACATACCGTTGTAATCGGGCGAGTTTCTACTTTCAGACGCAGCTGGAATTTTTCGGTTTGGTCAATCCGTTCGCGAGATATGGGACTATGAAGCGAAGAAATGGTTGAGAAGACAACAATTTTTTCGCACTTCTGCTGCTCCAATCGCTTAACCAGAATGACCTAGGGGAAAAACACACATACCGTTGTAATCGGGCGTGCTTCTACTTTCAGATGCAATACGAATTTTTAGGTTAGGTCAATCCGTTCGCGAGATATGGGAGTTTGAAGCTAAGAAATGGTTGAGAAGAGAATAAATTTTTCGCAATTCTGCTGCTCCAAACGCTTAACCAGAATGGCCTAGGGAAAAAATGCACATACCGTTGTAATCGGGCGAGTTTCTACTTTCAGACGCAGCAGGAATTTTTGGGTTTGGTCAATCCATTCGCGAGATATGGGACTATGAAGCGAAGAAATGGTTGAGAAGACAACAAATTTTTCGCACTTCTGCTGCTCCAATCGCTTAACCAGAATGACCTAGGGGAAAAACACACATACCGTTGTAATCGGGCGTGCTTCTACTTTCAGATGCAATACGAATTTTTGGGTTAGGTCAATCCGTTCGCGAGATATGGGTGTTTGAAGCTAAGAAATGGTAGAGAAGAGAACAAATTATTCGCAATTCTGCTGCTCCAAACGCTTAACCAGAATGGCCTAGGGAAAAAATGCACATACCGTTGTAATCGGGCGAGTTTCTACTTTCAGATGCAATAGGAATTTTTGGGTTAGGTCAATCCGTTCGCGAGATATGGGAGTTTGAAGCCAAGAAATGGTTGAGAAGGCACCAAATTTTTCGCACTTCTGCTGCTCCAAACGCTTAACCAGAATGGCCTAGGAAAAAATACACATACCGTTGTAATCGGGCGAGTTTCTACTTTCAGATGCAATAGGAATTTTTGGGTTAGGTCCATCCGTTCGCGAGATATGGGACTTTCAAGCTAAGGAATGGTTGAGAAGGCAAAAAATTTTTCGCAATTCTGCTGCTCCAAACGCTTAACCAGAGTGGCCTAGGGAAAAAATGCACATACCGTTGTAATCAGGCGAGTTTCTACATTCAGATGCAATAGGAATTTTTGGGTTAGGTCAATCCGTTCGCGAGATATGGGAGTTTGAAGCTAAGAAATGGTTGAGAAGAGAATAAATTTTTCGCAATTCTGCTGCTCCAAACGCTTAACCAGAATGGCCTAGGGAAAAAATGCACATACCGTTGTAATCGGGCGAGTTTCTACTTTCAGACGCAGCTGGAATTTTTCGGTTTGGTCAATCCGTTCGCGAGATATGGGACTATGAAGCGAAGAAATGGTTGAGAAGACAACAATTTTTTCGCACTTCTGCTGCTCCAATCGCTTAACCAGAATGACCTAGGGGAAAAACACACATACCGTTGTAATCGGGCGTGCTTCTACTTTCAGATGCAATACGAATTTTTAGGTTAGGTCAATCCGTTCGCGAGATATGGGTGTTTGAAGCTAAGAAATGGTAGAGAAGAGAACAAATTATTCGCAATTCTGCTGCTCCAAACGCTTAACCAGAATGGCCTAGGGAAAAAATGCACATAACGTTGTAATCGGGCGAGATTCTACTTTCAGATGCAATAGGAATTTTTGGGTCAGGTCAATCCGTTCGCGAGATATGGGAGTTTGAAGCCAAGAAATGGTTGAGAAGGCAAAAAATTTTTCGCAATTCTGCTGCTCCAAACGCTTAACCGGAATGGCCTAGGGAAAAAATACACATACCGTTGTAATCGGGCGAGTTTCTACTTTCAGATGCAATAGGAATTTTTGGGTTAAGTCAATCCGTTCGCGGGATATGGGAGTTTGAAGCCAAGAAATGGTTGAGAAGAGAACAAATTTTTCGCAATTCTGCTGCTCCAAACGTTAAACCAGAATGGCCTAGGGAAAAAATGCACATACCGTTGTAATCAGGCGAGTTTCTACTTTCAGATGCAATAGGAATTTTTGGGTTAGGTCAATCCGTTCGCGAGATATGGGAGTTTGAATCTAAGAAATGGTTGACAAGACAACAAATTTTTCGCACTTCTGCTGCTCCAATCGCTTAACCAGAATGGCCTAGGGAAAAAATGCACATACCGTTGTAATCAGGCGAGTTTCTACATTCAGATGCAATAGGAATTTTTGGGTTAGGTCAATCCGTTCGCGAGATATGGGAGTTTGAAGCTAAGAAATGGTTGAGAAGAGAATAAATTTTTCGCAATTCTGCTGCTCCAAACGCTTAACCAGAATGGCCTAGGGAAAAAATGCACATACCGTTGTAATCGGGCGAGTTTCTACTTTCAGACGCAGCAGGAATTTTTGGGTTTGGTCAATCCATTCGCGAGATATGGGACTATGAAGCGAAGAAATGGTTGAGAAGAGAATAAATTTTTCGCAATTCTGCTGCTCCAAACGCTTAACCAGAATGGCCTAGGGAAAAAATGCACATACCGTTGTAATCAGGCGAGTTTCTACTTTCAGATGCAATAGGAATTTTTGGGTTAGGTCAATCCGTTCGCGAGATATGGGAGTTTGAAGCCAAGAAATGGTTGAGAAGGCACCAAATTTTTCGCACTTCTGCTGCTCCAAACGCTTAACCAGAATGGCCTAGGAAAAAATACACATACCGTTGTAATCGGGCGAGTTTCTACTTTCAGATGCAATAGGAATTTTTGGGTTAGGTCCATCCGTTCGCGAGATATGGGACTTTCAAGCTAAGGAACGGTTGAGAAGGCAAAAAATTTTTCGCAATTCTGCTGCTCCAAACGTTTAACCAGATTGGCCTAGGGGAAAAACACACATACCGTTGTAATCGGGCGTGCTTCTACTTTCAGATGCAATACGAATTTTTAGGTTAGGTCAATCCGTTCGCGAGATATGGGTGTTTGAAGCTAAGAAATGGTAGAGAAGAGAACAAATTATTCGCAATTCTGCTGCTCCAAACGCTTAACCAGAATGGCCTAGGGAAAAAATGCACATAACGTTGTAATCGGGCGAGATTCTACTTTCAGATGCAATAGGAATTTTTGGGTCAGGTCAATCCGTTCGCGAGATATGGGAGTTTGAAGCCAAGAAATGGTTGAGAAGGCAAAAAATTTTTCGCAATTCTGCTGCTCCAAACGCTTAACCGGAATGGCCTAGGGAAAAAATACACATACCGTTGTAATCGGGCGAGTTTCTACTTTCAGATGCAATAGGAATTTTTGGGTTAAGTCAATCCGTTCGCGGGATATGGGAGTTTGAAGCCAAGAAATGGTTGAGAAGAGAACAAATTTTTCGCAATTCTGCTGCTCCAAACGTTAAACCAGAATGGCCTAGGGAAAAAATGCACATACCGTTGTAATCAGGCGAGTTTCTACTTTCAGATGCAATAGGAATTTTTGGGTTAGGTCAATCCGTTCGCGAGATATGGGAGTTTGAATCTAAGAAATGGTTGACAAGACAACAAATTTTTCGCACTTCTGCTGCTCCAATCGCTTAACCAGAATGGCCTAGGGAAAAAATGCACATACCGTTGTAATCAGGCGAGTTTCTACATTCAGATGCAATAGGAATTTTTGGGTTAGGTCAATCCGTTCGCGAGATATGGGAGTTTGAAGCTAAGAAATGGTTGAGAAGAGAATAAATTTTTCGCAATTCTGCTGCTCCAAACGCTTAACCAGAATGGCCTAGGGAAAAAATGCACATACCGTTGTAATCGGGCGAGTTTCTACTTTCAGACGCAGCAGGAATTTTTGGGTTTGGTCAATCCATTCGCGAGATATGGGACTATGAAGCGAAGAAATGGTTGAGAAGAGAATAAATTTTTCGCAATTCTGCTGCTCCAAACGCTTAACCAGAATGGCCTAGGGAAAAAATGCACATACCGTTGTAATCAGGCGAGTTTCTACTTTCAGATGCAATAGGAATTTTTGGGTTAGGTCAATCCGTTCGCGAGATATGGGAGTTTGAAGCCAAGAATTGGTTGAGAAGAGAACAAATTTTTCGCAATTCTGCTGCTCCAAACGCTTAACCAGAATGGCCTAGGGATAAAGTGCACATACCGTTGTAATCGGGCGAGTTTCTACTTTCAGATGCAATAGGAATTTTTGGGTTAGGTCCATCCGTTCGCGAGATATGGGAGTTTGACGCTAAGAAATGGTTGACAAGACAACAAATTTTTCGCACTTCTGCTGCTCCAATCGCTTAACCAGAATGACCTAGGGAAAAAGTACACATACCGTTGTAATCGGTCGAGTTTCTACTTTCAGACGCAACAAGAATTTTTGTGTTGGGTCAATCCGTTCGCGAGATATGGGAGTTTGAAGCCAAGAAATGGTTGAGAACGCAAAAAATTTTTCGCAATTCTGCTGCTCCAAACGCTTAACCAGAATGGCCTAGGGAAAAAATACACATACCGTTGTAATCGGGCGAGTTTCTACTTTCAGATGCAATAGGAACTTTTGGGGTTAAGTCAATCCGTTCGCGAGATATGGGATTATGAAGCGTAGGAATGGTTGAGAAGACAACAAATTTTTCGCACTTCTGCTGCTCCAATCGCTTAACCAGAATGACCTAGGGGAAAAACACACATACCGTTGTAATCGGGCGTGCTTCTACTTTCAGATGCAATAAGAATTTTTGGGTTAGGTCAATCCGTTCGCGAGATGTGGGAGTTTGAAGCTAAGAAATGGTAGAGAAGAGAACAAATTATTCGCAATTCTGCTGCTCCAAACGCTTAACCAGAATGGCCTAGGGAAAAAATACACATACCGTTGTAATCGGGCGAGATTCTACTTTCAGATGCAATAGGAATTTTTCGGTTAGGTCAATCCGTTCGCGAGATATGGGAGTTTGAAGCCAAGAAATGGTTGAGAAGGCAAAAAATTTTTCGCAATTCTGCTGCTCCAAACGCTTAACCAGAATGGCCTAGGGAAAAAATGCACATACCGTTGTAATCAGGCGAGTTTCTACATTCAGATGCAATAGGAATTTTTGGGTTAGGTCAATCCGTTCGCGAGATATGGGAGTTTGAAGCTAAGAAATGGTTGAGAAGAGAATAAATTTTTCGCAATTCTGCTGCTCCAAACGCTTAACCAGAATGGCCTAGGGAAAAAATGCACATACCGTTGTAATCGGGCGAGTTCCTACTTTCAGACGCAGCAGGAATTTTTGGGTTTGGTCAATCTATTCGCGAGATATGGGACTATGAAGCGAAGAAATGGTTGAGAAGACAACAAATTTTTCGCACTTCTGCTGCTCCAATCGCTTAACCAGAATGACCTAGGGGAAAAACACACATACCGTTGTAATCGGGCGTGCTTCTACTTTCAGATGCAATACGAATTTTTGGGTTAGGTCAATCCGTTCGCGAGATATGGGAGTTTGAAACTAAGAAATGGTAGAGAAGAGAACAAATTATTCGCAATTCTGCTGCTCCAAACGCTTAACCAGAATGGCCTACGGAAAAAATGCACATACCGTTGTAATCGGGCGAGTTTCTACTTTCAGATGCAATAGGAATTTTTGGGTTAGGTCAATCCGTTCGCGAGATATGGGAGTTTGAAGCCATGAAATGGTTGAGAAGGCACCAAATTTTTCGCACTTCTGCTGCTCCAAACGCTTAACCAGAATGGCCTAGGAAAAAATACACATACCGTTGTAATCGGGCGAGTTTCTACTTTCAGATGCAATACGAATTTTTGGGTTAAGTCAATCCGTTCGCGAGATATGGTAGTTTGAAGCTAAGAAATGGTAGAGAAGAGAACAAATTTTTCGCAATTCTGACACTCCAAACGCTTAACCAGAATGGCCTAGGGAAAAAATGCACATACCGTTGTAATCGGGCGAGTTTCTACTTTCAGATGCAATAGGAATTTTTGGGTTAGGTCAATCCGTTCGCGAGATATGGGAGTTTGAAGCCAAGAAATGGTTGAGAAGGCACCAAATTTTTCGCACTTCTGCTGCTCCAAACGCTTAACCAGAATGGCCTAGGGAAAAAATACACATACTGTTGTAATCGGGCGAGTTTCTACTTTCAGACGCAACAGGAATTTTTGTGGTGGGTCAATCCGTTCGCGCGATATGGGAGTTTGAAGCCAAGAAATGGTTGAGAAGGCACCAAATTTTTCGCACTTCTGCTGCTCCAAACGCTTAACCAGAATGGCCTAGGGAAAAAATACACATACTGTTGTAATCGGGCGAGTTTCTACTTTCAGATGCAATAGGAATTTTTGGGTTAGGTCAATCCGTTCGCGAGATATGGGAGTTTGAATCTAAGAAATGGTTGACAAGACAACAAATTTTTCGCACTTCTGCTGCTCCAATCGCTTAACCAGAATGGCCTAGGAAAAAATACACATACCGTTGTAATCGGGCGAGTTTCTACTTTCAGATGCAATAGGAATTTTTGGGTTAGGTCCATCCGTTCGCGAGATATGGGAGTTTAAAGCCAAGAAATGGTTGAGAACGCAAAAAATTTTTCGCAATTCTGCTGCTCCAAACGCTTAACCAGAATGGCCTAGGGAAAAAATACACATACCGTTGTAATCGGGCGAGTTTCTACTTTCAGATGCAATAGGAATTTTGGGGTTAAGTCAATCCGTTCGCGAGATATGGGACTATGAAGCGAAGAAATGGTTGAGAAGACAACAAATTTTTCGCACTTCTGCTGCTCCAATCGCTTATCCAGAATGACCTAGGGGAAAAACACACATACCGTTGTAATCGGGCGTGCTTCTACTTTCAGATGCAATAAGAATTTTTGGGTTAGGTCAATCCGTTCGCGAGATATGGGAGTTTGAAGCTAAGAAATGGTAGAGAAGAGAACAAATTATTCGCAATTCTGCTGCTCCAAACGCTTAACCAGAATGGCCTAGGGAAAAAATGCACATACCGTTGTAATCGGGCGAGTTTCTACTTTCAGATGCAATAGGAATTTTTGGGTTAGGTCAATCCGTTCGCGAGATATGGGAGTTTGAAGCCATGAAATGGTTGAGAAGGCACCAAATTTTTCGCACTTCTGCTGCTCCAAACGCTTAACCAGAATGGCCTAGGAAAAAATACACATACCGTTGTAATCGGGCGAGTTTCTACTTTCAGATGCAATAGGAATTTTTGGGTTAGGTCCATCCGTTCGCGAAATATGGGAGTTTGAAGCTAAGAAATGGTTGACAAGACAACAAATTTTTCGCACTTCTGCTGCTCCAATCGCTTAACCAGAATGACCTAGGGGAAAAACACACATACCGTTCTAATCGGGCGTGTTTCTACTTTCAGATGCAATACGAATTTTTGGGTTAAGTCAATCCGTTCGCGAGATATGGTAGTTTGAAGCTAAGAAATGGTAGAGAAGAGAACAAATTTTTCGCAATTCTGACACTCCAAACGCTTAACCAGAATGGCCTAGGGAAAAAATGCACATACCGTTGTAATCGGGCGAGTTTCTACTTTCAGATGCAATAGGAATTTTTGGGTTAGGTCAATCCGTTCGCGAGATATGGGAGTTTGAAGCCAAGAAATGGTTGAGAAGGCACCAAATTTTTCGCACTTCTGCTGCTCCAAACGCTTAACCAGAATGGCCTAGGGAAGAAATACACATACTGTTGTAATCGGGCGAGTTTCTACTTTCAGACGCAACAGGAATTTTTGTGGTGGGTCAATCCGTTCGCGCGATATGGGAGTTTGAAGCCAAGAAATGGTTGAGAAGGCACCAAATTTTTCGCACTTCTGCTGCTCCAAACGCTTAACCAGAATGGCCTAGGGAAAAAATACACATACTGTTGTAATCGGGCGAGTTTCTACTTTCAGATGCAATAGGAATTTTTGGGTTAGGTCAATCCGTTCGCGAGATATGGGAGTTTGAATCTAAGAAATGGTTGACAAGACAACAAATTCTTCGCACTTCTGCTGCTCCAATCGCTTAACCAGAATGGCCTAGGAAAAAATACACATACCGTTGTAATCGGGCGAGTTTCTACTTTCAGATGCAATAGGAATTTTTGGGTTAGGTCCATCCGTTCGCGAGATATGGGAGTTTAAAGCCAAGAAATGGTTGAGAACGCAAAAAATTTTTCGCAATTCTGCTGCTCCAAACGCTTAACCAGAATGGCCTAGGGAAAAAATACACATACCGTTGTAATTGGGCGAGTTTCTACTTTCAGATGCAATAGGAATTTTGGGGTTAAGTCAATCCGTTCGCGAGATATGGGACTATGAAGCGAAGAAATGGTTGAGAAGACAACAAATTTTTCGCACTTCTGCTGCTCCAATCGCTTATCCAGAATGACCTAGGGGAAAAACACACATACCGTTGTAATCGGGCGTGCTTCTACTTTCAGATGCAATAAGAATTTTTGGGTTAGGTCAATCCGTTCGCGAGATATGGGAGTTTGAAGCTAAGAAATGGTAGAGAAGAGAACAAATTATTCGCAATTCTGCTGCTCCAAACGCTTAACCAGAATGGCCTAGGGAAAAAATGCACATACCGTTGTAATCGGGCGAGTTTCTACTTTCAGATGCAATATGAATTTTTGGGTTAGGTCAATCCGTTCGCGAGATATGGGAGTTTGAAGCCAAGAAATGGTTGAGAAGGCACCAAATTTTTCGCACTTCTGCTGCTCCAAACGGTTAACCAGAATGGCCTAGGGAAAAAATACACATACCGTTGTAATCGGGCGAGTTTCTGCTTTCAGACGCAGCAGGAATTTTTGGGTTTGGTCAATCCGTTCGCGAGATATGGGACTATGAAGCGAAGAAATGGTTGAGAAGACAACAAATTTTTCGCACTTCTGCTGCTCCAATCGCTTAACCAGAATGACCTAGGGGAAAAACACACATACCGTTGTAATCGGGCGTGCTTCTACTTTCAGATGCAATAAGAATTTTTGGGTTAGGTCAATCCGTTCGCGAGATATGGGAGTTTGAAGCTAAGAAATGGTAGAGAAGAGAACAAATTATTCGCAATTCTGCTGCTCCAAACGCTTAACCAGAATAGCCTAGGAAAAAATACACATACCGTTGTAATCGGGCGAGTTTCTACTTTCAGACGCAACAAGAATTTTTGGGTTGGGTCAATCCGTTAGCGAGATATGGGAGTTTGAAGCCAAGAAATGGTTGAGAAGGCAAAAAATTTTTCGCACTTCTGCTGCTCCAATCGCTTAACCAGAATGACCTACGGGAAAAACACACATACCGTTGTAATCGGGCGTGCTTCTACTTTCAGATGCAATACGAATTTTTAGGTTAGGTCAATCCGTTCGCGAGATATGGGAGTTTGAAGCTAAGAAATGGTTGAGAAGAGAATAAATTTTTCGCAATTCTGCTGCTCCAAACGCTTAACCAGAATGGCCTAGGGAAAAAATGCACATACCGTTGTAATCGGGCGAGTTTCTACTTTCAGACGCAGCTGGAATTTTTCGGTTTGGTCAATCCGTTCGCGAGATATGGGACTATGAAGCGAAGAAATGGTTGAGAAGACAACAATTTTTTCGCACTTCTGCTGCTCCAATCGCTTAACCAGAATGACCTAGGGGAAAAACACACATACCGTTGTAATCGGGCGTGCTTCTACTTTCAGATGCAATACGAATTTTTAGGTTAGGTCAATCCGTTCGCGAGATATGGGAGTTTGAAGCTAAGAAATGGTTGAGAAGAGAATAAATTTTTCGCAATTCTGCTGCTCCAAACGCTTAACCAGAATGGCCTAGGGAAAAAATGCACATACCGTTGTAATCGGGCGAGTTTCTACTTTCAGACGCAGCAGGAATTTTTGGGTTTGGTCAATCAATTCGCGAGATATGGGACTATGAAGCGAAGAAATGGTTGAGAAGACAACAAATTTTTCGCACTTCTGCTGCTCCAATCGCTTAACCAGAATGACCTACGGGAAAAACACACATACCGTTGTAATCGGGCGTGCTTCTACTTTCAGATGCAATACGAATTTTTGGGTTAGGTCAATCCGTTCGCGAGATATGGGTGTTTGAAGCTAAGAAATGGTAGAGAAGAGAACAAATTATTCGCAATTCTGCTGCTCCAAACGCTTAACCAGAATGGCCTAGGGAAAAAATGCACATACCGTTGTAATCGGGCGAGTTTCTACTTTCAGATGCAATAGGAATTTTTGGGTTAGGTCAATCCGTTCGCGAGATATGGGAGTTTGAAGCCAAGAAATGGTTGAGAAGGCACCAAATTTTTCGCACTTCTGCTGCTCCAAACGCTTAACCAGAATGGCCTAGGAAAAAATACACATACCGTTGTAATCGGGCGAGTTTCTACTTTCAGATGCAATAGGAATTTTTGGGTTAGGTCCATCCGTTCGCGAGATATTGGACTTTCAAGCTAAGGAATGGTTGAGAAGGCAAAAAATTTTTCGCAATTCTGCTGCTCCAAACGTTTAACCAGATTGGCCTAGGGAAAAAATACGCATACCGTTGTAATCGGGCGAGTTTCTACTTTCAGATGCAATAGGAATTTTTGGGTTAGGTCAATCCGTTCGCGAGATATGGGAGTTTGAAGCCAAGAATTGGTTGAGAAGAGAACAAATTTTTCGCAATTCTGCTGCTCCAAACGCTAAACCAGAATGGCCTAGGGAAAAAATGCACATACCGTTGTAATCAGGCGAGTTTCTACTTTCAGATGCAATAGGAATTTTTGGGTTAGGTCAATCCGTTCGCGAGATATGGGAGTTTGAATCTAAGAAATGGTTGACAAGACAACAAATTTTTCGCACTTCTGCTGCTCCAATCGCTTAACCAGAATGGCCTAGGAAAAAATACACATACCGTTGTAATCGGGTGAGTTTCTACTTTCAGATGCAATAGGAATTTTTGGGTTAGGTCAATCCGTTCGCGAGATATGGGAGCTTGAAGCTAAGAAATGGTTGACAAGACAACAAATTTTTCGCACTTCTGCTGCTCCAATCGCTTAACCAGAATGACCTAGGGAAAAAGTACACATACCGTTGTAATCGGGCGGGTTTCTACTTTCAGACGCAACAAGAATTTTTGGGTTGGGTCAATCCGTTCGCGAGATATGGGAGTTTGAAGCCAAGAAATGGTTGAGAACGCAAAAAATTTTTCGCAATTCTGCTGCTCCAAACGCTTAACCAGAATGGCCTAGGGAAAAAATACACATACCGTTGTAATCGGGCGAGTTTCTGCTTTCAGTTGCAATAGGAATTTTGGGGTTAAGTCAATCCGTTCGCGAGATATGGGACTGTGAAGCGAAGAAATGGTTGAGAAGACAACAAATTTTTCGCAATTCTGCTGCTCCAAACGCTTAACCAGAATGGCCTAGGGAAAAAATGCACATACCGTTGTCATCGGGCGAGTTTCTACTTTCAGATGCAATATGAATTTTTGGGTTAGGTCAATCCGTTCGCGAGATATGGGAGTTTGAAGCCAAGAAATGGTTGAGAAGGCACCAAATTTTTCGCAATTCTGCTGCTCCAAACGCTTAACCAGAATGGCCTAGGAAAAAAATACACATACCGTTGTAATCGGGCGAGTTTCTACTTTCAGATGCAATAGGAATTTTTGGGTTAGGTCAATCCGTTCGCGAGATATGGGAGTTTGAAGCCAAGAATTGGTTGAGAAGAGAACAAATTTTTCGCAATTCTGCTGCTCCAAACGCTTAACCAGAATGACCTAGGGAAAAAGTATACATACCGTTGTAATCGGGAGAGTTTCTACTTTCAGACGCAACAAGAATTTTTGGGTTGGGTCAATCCGTTCGCGGGATATGGGAGTTTGAAGCCAAGAAATGGTTGAGAACGCAAAAAATTTTTCGCAATTCTGCTGCTCCAAACGCTTAACCAGAATGGCCTAGGGAAAAAATGCACATAACGTTGTAATCGGGCGAGATTCTACTTTCAGATGCAATAGGAATTTTTGGGTCAGGTCAATCCGTTCGCGAGATATGGGAGTTTGAAGCCAAGAAATGGTTGAGAAGGCAAAAAATTTTTCGCAATTCTGCTGCTCCAAACGCTTAACCGGAATGGCCTAGGGAAAAAATACACATACCGTTGTAATCGGGCGAGTTTCTACTTTCAGATGCAATAGGAATTTTTGGGTTAAGTCAATCCGTTCGCGGGATATGGGAGTTTGAAGCCAAGAAATGGTTGAGAAGAGAATAAATTTTTCGCAATTCTGCTGCTCCAAACGTTAAACCAGAATGGCCTAGGGAAAAAATGCACATACCGTTGTAATCGGGCGAGTTTCTACTTTCAGACGCAGCAGGAATTTTTGGGTTTGGTCAATCCATTCGCGAGATATGGGACTATGAAGCGAAGAAATGGTTGAGAAGAGAATAAATTTTTCGCAATTCTGCTGCTCCAAACGCTTAACCAGAATGGCCTAGGGAAAAAATGCACATACCGTTGTAATCAGGCGAGTTTCTACTTTCAGATGCAATAGGAATTTTTGGGTTAGGTCAATCCGTTCGCGAGATATGGGAGTTTGAAGCCAAGAAATGGTTGAGAAGGCACCAAATTTTTCGCACTTCTGCTGCTCCAAACGCTTAACCAGAATGGCCTAGGAAAAAATACACATACCGTTGTAATCGGGCGAGTTTCTACTTTCAGATGCAATAGGAATTTTTGGGTTAGGTCCATCCGTTCGCGAGATATGGGACTTTCAAGCTAAGGAACGGTTGAGAAGGCAAAAAATTTTTCGCAATTCTGCTGCTCCAAACGTTTAACCAGATTGGCCTAGGGAAAAAATACACATACCGTTGTAATCGGGCGAGTTTCTACTTTCAGATGCAATAGGAATTTTTGGGTTAGGTCAATCCGTTCGCGAGATATGGGAGTTTGAAGCCAAGAAATGGTTGAGAAGGCAAAAAATTTTTCGCAATTCTGCTGCTCCAAACGCTTAACCAGAGTGGCCTAGGGAAAAAATGCACATACCGTTGTAATCAGGCGAGTTTCTACATTCAGATGCAATAGGAATTTTTGGGTTAGGTCAATCCGTTCGCGAGATATGGGAGTTTGAAGCTAAGAAATGGTTGAGAAGAGAATAAATTTTTCGCAATTCTGCTGCTCCAAACGCTTAACCAGAATGGCCTAGGGAAAAAATGCACATACCGTTGTAATCGGGCGAGTTTCTACTTTCAGACGCAGCTGGAATTTTTCGGTTTGGTCAATCCGTTCGCGAGATATGGGACTATGAAGCGAAGAAATGGTTGAGAAGACAACAATTTTTTCGCACTTCTGCTGCTCCAATCGCTTAACCAGAATGACCTAGGGGAAAAACACACATACCGTTGTAATCGGGCGTGCTTCTACTTTCAGATGCAATACGAATTTTTAGGTTAGGTCAATCCGTTCGCGAGATATGGGAGTTTGAAGCTAAGAAATGGTTGAGAAGAGAATAAATTTTTCGCAATTCTGCTGCTCCAAACGCTTAACCAGAATGGCCTAGGGAAAAAATGCACATACCGTTGTAATCGGGCGAGTTTCTACTTTCAGACGCAGCAGGAATTTTTGGGTTTGGTCAATCCATTCGCGAGATATGGGACTATGAAGCGAAGAAATGGTTGAGAAGACAACAAATTTTTCGCACTTCTGCTGCTCCAATCGCTTAACCAGAATGACCTAGGGGAAAAACACACATACCGTTGTAATCGGGCGTGCTTCTACTTTCAGATGCAATACGAATTTTTGGGTTAGGTCAATCCGTTCGCGAGATATGGGTGTTTGAAGCTAAGAAATGGTAGAGAAGAGAACAAATTATTCGCAATTCTGCTGCTCCAAACGCTTAACCAGAATGGCCTAGGGAAAAAATGCACATACCGTTGTAATCGGGCGAGTTTCTACTTTCAGATGCAATAGGAATTTTTGGGTTAGGTCAATCCGTTCGCGAGATATGGGAGTTTGAAGCCAAGAAATGGTTGAGAAGGCACCAAATTTTTCGCACTTCTGCTGCTCCAAACGCTTAACCAGAATGGCCTAGGAAAAAATACACATACCGTTGTAATCGGGCGAGTTTCTACTTTCAGATGCAATAGGAATTTTTGGGTTAGGTCCATCCGTTCGCGAGATATGGGACTTTCAAGCTAAGGAATGGTTGAGAAGGCAAAAAATTTTTCGCAATTCTGCTGCTCCAAACGCTTAACCAGAGTGGCCTAGGGAAAAAATGCACATACCGTTGTAATCAGGCGAGTTTCTACATTCAGATGCAATAGGAATTTTTGGGTTAGGTCAATCCGTTCGCGAGATATGGGAGTTTGAAGCTAAGAAATGGTTGAGAAGAGAATAAATTTTTCGCAATTCTGCTGCTCCAAACGCTTAACCAGAATGGCCTAGGGAAAAAATGCACATACCGTTGTAATCGGGCGAGTTTCTACTTTCAGACGCAGCTGGAATTTTTCGGTTTGGTCAATCCGTTCGCGAGATATGGGACTATGAAGCGAAGAAATGGTTGAGAAGACAACAATTTTTTCGCACTTCTGCTGCTCCAATCGCTTAACCAGAATGACCTAGGGGAAAAACACACATACCGTTGTAATCGGGCGTGCTTCTACTTTCAGATGCAATACGAATTTTTAGGTTAGGTCAATCCGTTCGCGAGATATGGGTGTTTGAAGCTAAGAAATGGTAGAGAAGAGAACAAATTATTCGCAATTCTGCTGCTCCAAACGCTTAACCAGAATGGCCTAGGGAAAAAATGCACATAACGTTGTAATCGGGCGAGATTCTACTTTCAGATGCAATAGGAATTTTTGGGTCAGGTCAATCCGTTCGCGAGATATGGGAGTTTGAAGCCAAGAAATGGTTGAGAAGGCAAAAAATTTTTCGCAATTCTGCTGCTCCAAACGCTTAACCGGAATGGCCTAGGGAAAAAATACACATACCGTTGTAATCGGGCGAGTTTCTACTTTCAGATGCAATAGGAATTTTTGGGTTAAGTCAATCCGTTCGCGGGATATGGGAGTTTGAAGCCAAGAAATGGTTGAGAAGAGAACAAATTTTTCGCAATTCTGCTGCTCCAAACGTTAAACCAGAATGGCCTAGGGAAAAAATGCACATACCGTTGTAATCAGGCGAGTTTCTACTTTCAGATGCAATAGGAATTTTTGGGTTAGGTCAATCCGTTCGCGAGATATGGGAGTTTGAATCTAAGAAATGGTTGAGAAGAGAATAAATTTTTCGCAATTCTGCTGCTCCAAACGCTTAACCAGAATGGCCTAGGGAAAAAATGCACATACCGTTGTAATCGGGCGAGTTTCTACTTTCAGACGCAGCAGGAATTTTTGGGTTTGGTCAATCCATTCGCGAGATATGGGACTATGAAGCGAAGAAATGGTTGAGAAGAGAATAAATTTTTCGCAATTCTGCTGCTCCAAACGCTTAACCAGAGTGGCCTAGGGAAAAAATGCACATACCGTTGTAATCAGGCGAGTTTCTACTTTCAGATGCAATAGGAATTTTTGGGTTAGGTCAATCCGTTCGCGAGATATGGGAGTTTGAAGCCAAGAAATGGTTGAGAAGGCACCAAATTTTTCGCACTTCTGCTGCTCCAAACGCTTAACCAGAATGGCCTAGGAAAAAATACACATACCGTTGTAATCGGGCGAGTTTCTACTTTCAGATGCAATAGGAATTTTTGGGTTAGGTCCATCCGTTCGCGAGATATGGGACTTTCAAGCTAAGGAACGGTTGAGAAGGCAAAAAATTTTTCGCAATTCTGCTGCTCCAAACGCTTAACCGGAATGGCCTAGGGAAAAAATACACATACCGTTGTAATCGGGCGAGTTTCTACTTTCAGATGCAATAGGAATTTTTGGGTTAAGTCAATCCGTTCGCGGGATATGGGAGTTTGAAGCCAAGAAATGGTTGAGAAGAGAACAAATTTTTCGCAATTCTGCTGCTCCAAACGTTAAACCAGAATGGCCTAGGGAAAAAATGCACATACCGTTGTAATCAGGCGAGTTTCTACTTTCAGATGCAATAGGAATTTTTGGGTTAGGTCAATCCGTTCGCGAGATATGGGAGTTTGAATCTAAGAAATGGTTGACAAGACAACAAATTTTTCGCACTTCTGCTGCTCCAATCGCTTAACCAGAATGGCCTAGGGAAAAAATGCACATACCGTTGTAATCAGGCGAGTTTCTACATTCAGATGCAATAGGAATTTTTGGGTTAGGTCAATCCGTTCGCGAGATATGGGAGTTTGAAGCTAAGAAATGGTTGAGAAGAGAATAAATTTTTCGCAATTCTGCTGCTCCAAACGCTTAACCAGAATGGCCTAGGGAAAAAATGCACATACCGTTGTAATCGGGCGAGTTTCTACTTTCAGACGCAGCAGGAATTTTTGGGTTTGGTCAATCCATTCGCGAGATATGGGACTATGAAGCGAAGAAATGGTTGAGAAGAGAATAAATTTTTCGCAATTCTGCTGCTCCAAACGCTTAACCAGAATGGCCTAGGGAAAAAATGCACATACCGTTGTAATCAGGCGAGTTTCTACTTTCAGATGCAATAGGAATTTTTGGGTTAGGTCAATCCGTTCGCGAGATATGGGAGTTTGAAGCCAAGAAATGGTTGAGAAGGCACCAAATTTTTCGCACTTCTGCTGCTCCAAACGCTTAACCAGAATGGCCTAGGAAAAAATACACATACCGTTGTAATCGGGCGAGTTTCTACTTTCAGATGCAATAGGAATTTTTGGGTTAGGTCCATCCGTTCGCGAGATATGGGACTTTCAAGCTAAGGAACGGTTGAGAAGGCAAAAAATTTTTCGCAATTCTGCTGCTCCAAACGTTTAACCAGATTGGCCTAGGGAAAAAATACACATACCGTTGTAATCGGGCGAGTTTCTACTTTCAGATGCAATAGGAATTTTTGGGTTAGGTCAATCCGTTCGCGAGATATGGGAGTTTGAAGCCAAGAAATGGTTGAGAAGGCAAAAAATTTTTCGCAATTCTGCTGCTCCAAACGCTTAACCAGAGTGGCCTAGGGAAAAAATGCACATACCGTTGTAATCAGGCGAGTTTCTACATTCAGATGCAATAGGAATTTTTGGGTTAGGTCAATCCGTTCGCGAGATATGGGAGTTTGAAGCTAAGAAATGGTTGAGAAGAGAATAAATTTTTCGCAATTCTGCTGCTCCAAACGCTTAACCAGAATGGCCTAGGGAAAAAATGCACATACCGTTGTAATCGGGCGAGTTTCTACTTTCAGACGCAGCTGGAATTTTTCGGTTTGGTCAATCCGTTCGCGAGATATGGGACTATGAAGCGAAGAAATGGTTGAGAAGACAACAATTTTTTCGCACTTCTGCTGCTCCAATCGCTTAACCAGAATGACCTTGGGGAAAAACACACATACCGTTGTAATCGGGCGTGCTTCTACTTTCAGATGCAATACGAATTTTTAGGTTAGGTCAATCCGTTCGCGAGATATGGGAGTTTGAAGCTAAGAAATGGTTGAGAAGAGAATAAATTTTTCGCAATTCTGCTGCTCCAAACGCTTAACCAGAATGGCCTAGGGAAAAAATGCACATACCGTTGTAATCGGGCGAGTTTCTACTTTCAGACGCAGCAGGAATTTTTGGGTTTGGTCAATCCATTCGCGAGATATGGGACTATGAAGCGAAGAAATGGTTGAGAAGACAACAAATTTTTCGCACTTCTGCTGCTCCAATCGCTTAACCAGAATGACCTAGGGGAAAAACACACATACCGTTGTAATCGGGCGTGCTTCTACTTTCAGATGCAATACGAATTTTTGGGTTAGGTCAATCCGTTCGCGAGATATGGGTGTTTGAAGCTAAGAAATGGTAGAGAAGAGAACAAATTATTCGCAATTCTGCTGCTCCAAACGCTTAACCAGAATGGCCTAGGGAAAAAATGCACATACCGTTGTAATCGGGCGAGTTTCTACTTTCAGATGCAATAGGAATTTTTGGGTTAGGTCAATCCGTTCGCGAGATATGGGAGTTTGAAGCCAAGAAATGGTTGAGAAGGCACCAAATTTTTCGCACTTCTGCTGCTCCAAACGCTTAACCAGAATGGCCTAGGAAAAAATACACATACCGTTGTAATCGGGCGAGTTTCTACTTTCAGATGCAATAGGAATTTTTGGGTTAGGTCCATCCGTTCGCGAGATATGGGACTTTCAAGCTAAGGAATGGTTGAGAAGGCAAAAAATTTTTCGCAATTCTGCTGCTCCAAACGCTTAACCAGAGTGGCCTAGGGAAAAAATGCACATACCGTTGTAATCAGGCGAGTTTCTACATTCAGATGCAATAGGAATTTTTGGGTTAGGTCAATCCGTTCGCGAGATATGGGAGTTTGAAGCTAAGAAATGGTTGAGAAGAGAATAAATTTTTCGCAATTCTGCTGCTCCAAACGCTTAACCAGAATGGCCTAGGGAAAAAATGCACATACCGTTGTAATCGGGCGAGTTTCTACTTTCAGACGCAGCTGGAATTTTTCGGTTTGGTCAATCCGTTCGCGAGATATGGGACTATGAAGCGAAGAAATGGTTGAGAAGACAACAATTTTTTCGCACTTCTGCTGCTCCAATCGCTTAACCAGAATGACCTAGGGGAAAAACACACATACCGTTGTAATCGGGCGTGCTTCTACTTTCAGATGCAATAGGTATTTTTGGGTTAGGTCAATCCGTTCGCGAGATATGGGAGTTTGAAGCCAAGAATTGGTTGAGAAGAGAACAAATTTTTCGCAATTCTGCTGCTCCAAACGCTTAACCAGAATGGCCTAGGGAAAAAATACACATACCTTTGTAATCGGGCGAGTTTCCACTTTCAGATGCAATAGGAATTTTGGGGTTAAGTCAATCCGTTCGCGAGATATGGGACTGTGAAGCGAAGAAATGGTTGAGAAGACAACAAATTTTTCGCACTTCTGCTGCTCCAAACGCTTAACCAGAATGGCCTAGGGAAAAAATACACATACCGTTGTAATCGGGCGAGTTTCTACTTTCAGATGCAATAGGTATTTTTGGGTTAGGTCAATCCGTTCGCGAGATATGGGAGTTTGAAGCCAAGAATTGGTTGAGAAGAGAACAAATTTTTCGCAATTCTGCTGCTCCAAACGCTTAACCAGAATGACCTAGGGAAAAAGTATACATACCGTTGTAATCGGGCGAGTTTCTACTTTCAGACGCAACAAGAATTTTTGGGTTGGGTCAATCCGTTCGCGGGATATGGGAGTTTGAAGCCAAGAAATGGTTGAGAACGCAACAAATTTTTCGCAATTCTGCTGCTCCAAACGCTTAACCAGAATGGCCTAGGGAAAAAATGCACATAACGTTGTAATCGGGCGAGATTCTACTTTCAGATGCAATAGGAATTTTTGGGTTAGGTCAATCCGTTCGCGAGATATGGGAGTTTGAAGCCAAGAATTGGTTGAGAAGAGAACAAATTTTTCGCAATTCTGCTGCTCCAAACGCTTAACCAGAATGACCTAGGGAAAAAGTATACATACCGTTGTAATCGGGCGAGTTTCTACTTTCAGACGCAACAAGAATTTTTGGGTTGGGTCAATCCGTTCGCGGGATATGGGAGTTTGAAGCCAAGAAATGGTTGAGAACGCAACAAATTTTTCGCAATTCTGCTGCTCCAAACGCTTAACCAGAATGGCCTAGGGAAAAAATGCACATACCGTTGTAATCAGGCGAGTTTCTACTTTCAGATGCAATAGGAATTTTTGGGTTAGGTCAATCCGTTCGCGAGATATGGGAGTTTGAATCTAAGAAATGGTTGACAAGACAACAAATTTTTCGCACTTCTGCTGCTCCAATCGCTTAACCAGAATGGCCTAGGAAAAAATACGCATACCGTTGTAATCGGGCGAGTTTCTACTTTCAGATGCAATAGGAATTTTTGGGTTAGGTCAATCCGTTCGCGAGATATGGGAGTTTGAAGCCAAGAATTGGTTGAGAAGAGAACAAATTTTTCGCAATTCTGCTGCTCCAAACGCTAAACCAGAATGGCCTAGGGAAAAAATGCACATACCGTTGTAATCAGGCGAGTTTCTACTTTCAGATGCAATAGGAATTTTTGGGTTAGGTCAATCCGTTCGCGAGATATGGGAGTTTGAATCTAAGAAATGGTTGACAAGACAACAAATTTTTCGCACTTCTGCTGCTCCAATCGCTTAACCAGAATGGCCTAGTAAAAAATACACATACCGTTGTAATCGGGCGAGTTTCTACTTTCAGATGCAATAGGAATTTTTGGGTTAGGTCAATCCGTTCGCGAGATATGGGAGTTTGAAGCCAAGAATTGGTTGAGAAGAGAACAAATTTTTCGCAATTCTGCTGCTCCAAACGCTTAACCAGAATAGCCTAGGAAAAAATACACATACCGTTGTAATCGGGCGAGTTTCTACTTTCAGATGCAATAGGAATTTTTGGGTTAGGTCCATCCGTTCGCGAGATATGGGAGTTTGAAGCTAAGAAATGGTTGACAAGACAACAAATTTTTCGCACTTCTGCTGCTTCAATCGCTTAACCAGAATGACCTAGGGAAAAAGTACACATACCGTTGTAATCGGGCGAGTTTCTACTTTCAGACGCAACAAGAATTTTTGGGTTGGGTCAATCCGATCGCGAGATATGGGAGTTTGAAGCCAAGAAATGGTTGAGAACGCAAAAAATTTTTCGCAATTCTGCTGCTCCAAACGCTTAACCAGAATGGCCTAGGGAAAAAATGCGTATACCGTTGTAATCGGGCGAGATTCTACTTTCAGATGCAATAGGAATTTTTGGGTTAGGTCAATCCGTTCGCGAGATATGAGAGTTTGAAGCCAAGAAATGGTTGAGAAGGCAAAAAATTTTTCGCAATTCTGCTGCTCCAAACGCTTAACCAGAATGGCCTAGGGAAAAAATGCACATGCCGTTGTAACCAGGCGAGTTTCTACTTTCAGATGCAATAGGAATTTTTGGGTTAGGTCAATCCGTTCGCGAGATATGGGAGTTTGAATCTAAGAAATGGTTGACAAGACAACAAATTTTTCGCACTTCTGCTGCTCCAATCGCTTAACCAGAATGGCCTAGGAAAAAATACACATACCGTTGTAATCGGGCGAGTTTCTACTTTCAGACGCAACAAGAATTTTTGGGTTGGGTCAATCCGTTCGCGAGATATGGGAGTTTGAAGCCAAGAAATGGTTGAGAAGAGAACAAATTATTCGCAATTCTGCTGCTCCAAACGCTTAACCAGTATGGCCTAGGGAAAAAATGCACATACCGTTATCATCGGGCGAGTTTCTACTTTCAGATGCAATATGAATTTTTGGGTTAGGTCAATCCGTTCGCGAGATATGGGAGTTTGAAGCCAAGAAATGGTTGAGAAGGCACCAAATTTTTCGCAATTCTGCTGCTCCAAACGCTTAACCAGAATGGCCTAGGGAAAAAATACACTTACCGTTGTAATCGGGCGAGTTTCTACTTTCAGATGCAATAGGAATTTTTGGGTTAGGTCAATCCGTTCGCGAGATATGGGAGTTTGAAGCCAAGAATTGGTTGAGAAGAGAACAAATTTTTCGCAATTCTGCTGCTCCAAACGCTTAACCAGAATGGCCTAGGGAAAAAATGCACATACCGTTGTCATCGGGCGAGTTTCTACTTTCAGATGCAATATGAATTTTTGGGTTAGGTCAATCCGTTCGCGAGATATGGGAGTTTGAAGCCAAGAAATGGTTGAGAAGGCACCAAATTTTTCGCAATTCTGCTGCTCCAAACGCTTAACAAGAATGGCCTAGGGAAAAAATACACATACCGTTGTAATCGGGCGAGTTTCTACTTTCAGATGCAATAGGTATTTTTGGGTTAGGTCAATCCGTTCGCGAGATATGGGAGTTTGAAGCCAAGAATTGGTTGAGAAGAGAACAAATTTTTCGCAATTCTGCTGCTCCAAACGCTTAACCAGAATGACCTAGGGAAAAAGTATACATACCGTTGTAATCGGGCGAGTTTCTACTTTCAGACGCAACAAGAATTTTTGGGTTGGGTCAATCCGTTCGCGGGATATGGGAGTTTGAAGCCAAGAAATGGTTGAGAACGCAACAAATTTTTCGCAATTCTGCTGCTGCAAACGCTTAACCAGAATGGCCTAGGGAAAAAATGCACATAACGTTGTAATCGGGCGAGATTCTACTTTCAGATGCAATAGGAATTTTTGGGTTAGGTCAATCCGTTCGCGAGATATGGGAGTTTGAAGCCAAGAAATGGTTGAGAAGGCAAAAAATTTTTCGCAATTCTGCTGCTCCAAACGCTTAACCGGAATGGCCTAGGGAAAAAATACACATACCGTTGTAATCGGGCGAGTTTCTACTTTCAGATGCAATAGGAATTTTTGGGTTAGGTCCATCCGTTCGCGAGATATGGGAGTTTGAAGCTAAGAAATGGTTGACAAGACAACAAATTTTTCGCACTTCTGCTGCTCCAAACGCTAAACCAGAATGGCCTAGGGAAAAAATACACATACCGTTGTAATCGGGTGAGTTTCTACTTTCAGATGCAATAGGAAATTTGGGGTTAAGTCAATCCGTTCGCGAGATATGGGACTGTGAAGCGAAGAAATGGTTGAGAAGACAACAAATTTTTCGCACTTCTGCTGCTCCAATCGCTTAACCAGAATGACCTAGGGGAAAAACACACATACCGTTGTAATCGGGCGTGCTTCTACTTTCAGATGCAATACCAATTTTTAGGTTAGGTCAATCCGTTCGCGAGGTATGGGAGTTTGAAGCTAAGAAATGGTAGAGAAGAGAACAAATTATTCGCAATTCTGCTGCTCCAAACGCTTAACCAGAATGGCCTAGGGAAAAAATGCACATACCGTTATCATCGGGCGAGTTTCTACTTTCAGATGCAATATGAATTTTTGGGTTAGGTCAATCCGTTCGCGAGATATGGGAGTTTGAAGCCAAGAAATGGTTGAGAAGGCACCAAATTTTTCGCAATTCTGCTGCTCCAAACGCTTAACCAGAATGGCCTAGGGAAAAAATACACTTACCGTTGTAATCGGGCGAGTTTCTACTTTCAGATGCAATAGGAATTTTTGGGTTAGGTCAATCCGTTCGCGAGATATGGGAGTTTGAAGCCAAGAAATGGTTGAGAAGGCACCAAATTTTTCGCACTTCTGCTGCTCCAAACGCTTAACCAGAATGGCCTAGGGAAAAAATACACATACTGTTGTAATCGGGCGAGTTTCTACTTTCAGACGCAACAAGAATTTTTGGGTTGGGTCAATCCGTTCGCGAGATATGGGAGTTTGAAGCCAAGAAATGGTTGAGAAGAGAACAAATTTTTCGCAATTCTGCTGCTCCAAACGCTTAACCAGAATGGCCTAGGGAAAAAATGCACATAGCGTTATCATCGGGCGAGTTTCTACTTTCAGATGCAATTGGAATTTTTGGGTTAGGTCAATCCGTTCGCGAGATATGGGAGTTTGAAGCCAAGAAATAGTTGAGAAGGCAAAAAATTTTTCGCAATTCTGCTGCTCCAAACGCTTAACCAGAATGGCCTAGGGAAAAAATGCACATGCCGTTGTAACCAGGCGAGTTTCTACTTTCAGATGCAATAGGAATTTTTGGGTTAGGTCAATCCGTTCGCGAGATATGGGAGTTTGAATCTAAGAAATGGTTGACAAGACAACAAATTTTTCGCACTTCTGCTGCTCCAATCGCTTAACCAGAATGGCCTAGGAAAAAATACACATACCGTTGTAATCGGGCGAGTTTCTACTTTCAGACGCAACAAGAATTTTTGGGTTGGGTCAATCCGTTCGCGAGATATGGGAGTTTGAAGCCAAGAAATGGTTGAGAAGAGAACAAATTTTTCGCAATTCTGCTGCTCCAAACGCTTAACCAGAATGGCCTAGGGAAAAATGCACATACCGTTGTAATCGGGCGAGATTCTACTTTCAGATGCAATTGGAATTTTTGGGTTAGGTCAATCCGTTCGCGAGATATGGGAGTTTGAAGCCAAGAAATAGTTGAGAAGGCAAAAAATTTTTCGCAATTCTGCTGCTCCAAACGCTTAACCAGAATGGCCTAGGGAAAAAATACACATACCGTTGTAATCGGGTGAGTTTCTACTTTCAGATGCAATAGGAAATTTGGGGTTAAGTCAATCCGTTCGCGAGATATGGGACTGTGAAGCGAAGAAATGGTTGAGAAGACAACAAATTTTTCGCACTTCTGCTGCTCCAATCGCTTAACCAGAATGACCTAGGGGAAAAACACACATACCGTTGTAATCGGCGTGCTTCTACTTTCAGATGCAATACCAATTTTTAGGTTAGGTCAATCCGTTCGCGAGGTATGGGAGTTTGAAGCTAAGAAATGGTAGAGAAGAGAACAAATTATTCGCAATTCTGCTGCTCCAAACGCTTAACCACAATGGCCTAGGGAAAAAATGCACATACCGTTATCATCGGGCGAGTTTCTACTTTCAGATGCAATATGAATTTTTGGGTTAGGTCAATCCGTTCGCGAGATATGGGAGTTTGAAGCCAAGAAATGGTTGAGAAGGCACCAAATTTTTCGCAATTCTGCTGCTCCAAACGCTTAACCAGAATGGCCTAGGGAAAAAATACACTTACCGTTGTAATCGGGCGAGTTTCTACTTTCAGATGCAATAGGAATTTTTGGGTTAGGTCAATCCGTTCGCGAGATATGGGAGTTTGAAGCCAAGAAATGGTTGAGAAGGCAAAAAATTTTTCGCAATTCTGCTGCTCCAAACGCTTAACCAGAATGGCCTAGGGAAAAAATGCACATACCGTTGTAATCAGGCGAGTTTCTACTTTCAGATGCAATAGGAATTTTTGGGTTAGGTCAATCCGTTCGCGAGATATGGGAGTTTGAATCTAAGAAATGGTTGACAAGACAAGAAATTTTTCGCACTTCTGCTGCTCCAATCGCTTAACCAGAATGGCCTAGGAAAAAATACACATACCGTTGTAATCGGGCGAGTTTCTACTTTCAGACGCAACAAGAATTTTTGGGTTGGGTCAATCCGTTCGCGAGATATGGGAGTTTGAAGCCAAGAAATGGTTGAGAAGAGAACAAATTTTTCGCAATTCTGCTGCTCCAAACGCTTAACCAGAATGGCCTAGGGAAAAAATGCACATAGCGTTATTATCGGGCGAGTTTCTACTTTCAGATGCAATATGAATTTTTGGGTTAGGTCAATCCGTTCGCGAGATATGGGAGTTTGAAGCCAAGAAATAGTTGAGAAGGCAAAAAATTTTTCGCAATTCTGCTGCTCCAAACGCTTAACCAGAATGGCCTAGGGAAAAAATACACATACCGTTGTAATCGGGCGAGTTTCTACTTTCAGATGCAATAGGAATTTTGGGGTTAAGTCAATCCGTTCGCGAGATATGGGACTGTGAAGCGAAGAAATGGTTGAGAAGACAACAAATTTTTCGCACTTCTGCTGCTCCAATCGCTTAACCAGAATGACCTAGGGGAAAAACGCACATACCGTTGTAATCGGGCGTGCTTCTACTTTCAGATGCAATACGAATTTTTAGGTTAGGTCAATCCGTTCGCGAGATATGGGACTGTGAAGCGAAGAAATGGTTGAGAAGACAACAAATTTTTCGCACTTCTGCTGCTCCAATCGCTTAACCAGAATGACCTAGGGGAAAAACGCACATACCGTTGTAATCGGGCGTGCTTCTACTTTCAGATGCAATACGAATTTTTAGGTTAGGTCAATCCGTTCGCGAGGTATGGGAGTTTGAACCTAAGAAATGGTAGAGAAGAGAACAAATTATTCGCAATTCTGCTGCTCCAAACGCTTAACCAGAATGGCCTAGGGAAAAAATGCACATACCGTTATCATCGGGCGAGTTTCTACTTTCAGATGCAATATGAATTTTTGGGTTAGGTCAATCCGTTCGCGAGATATGGGAGTTTGAAGCCAAGAAATGGTTGAGAAGGCACCAAATTTTTCGCAATTCTGCTGCTCCAAACGCTTAACCAGAATGGCCTAGGGAAAAAATACACATACCGTTGTAATCGGGCGAGTTTCTACTTTCAGATGCAATAGGAATTTTTGGGTTAGGTCAATCCGTTCGCGAGATATGGGAGTTTGAAGCCAAGAATTGGTTGAGAAGAGAACAAATTTTTCGCAATTCTGCTGCTCCAAACGCTTAACCAGAATAGCCTAGGAAAAAATACACATACCGTTGTAATCGGGCGAGTTTCTACTTTCAGATGCAATAGGAATTTTTGGGTTAGGTCCATCCGTTCGCGAGATATGGGAGTTTGAAGCTAAGAAATGGTTGACAAGACAACAAATTTTTCGCACTTCTGCTGCTCCAATCGCTTAACCAGAATGACCTAGGGAAAAAGTACACATACCGTTGTAATCGGGCGAGTTTCTACTTTCAGACGCAACAAGAATTTTTGGGTTGGGTCAATCCGATCGCGAGATATGGGAGTTTGAAGCCAAGAAATGGTTGAGAACGCAAAAAATTTTTCGCAATTCTGCTGCTCCAAACGCTTAACCAGAATGGCCTAGGGAAAAAATGCACATACCGTTGTAATCGGGCGAGATTCTACTTTCAGATGCAATAGGAATTTTTGGGTTAGGTCAATCCGTTCGCGAGATATGGGAGTTTGAAGCCAAGAATTGGTTGAGAAGAGAACAAATTTTTCGCAATTCTGCTGCTCCAAACGCTTAACCAGAATAGCCTAGGAAAAAATACACATACCGTTGTAATCGGGCGAGTTTCTACTTTCAGATGCAATAGGAATTTTTGGGTTAGGTCCATCCGTTCGCGAGATATGGGAGTTTGAAGCTAAGAAATGGTTGACAAGACAACAAATTTTTCGCACTTCTGCTGCTCCAATCGCTTAACCAGAATGACCTAGAGAAAAAGTACACATACCGTTGTAATCGGGCGAGTTTCTACTTTCAGACGCAACAAGAATTTTTGGGTTGGGTCAATCCGATCGCGAGATATGGGAGTTTGAAGCCAAGAAATGGTTGAGAACGCAAAAAATTTTTCGCAATTCTGCTGCTCCAAACGCTTAACCAGAATGGCCTAGGGAAAAAATGCACATACCGTTGTAATCGGGCGAGATTCTACTTTCAGATGCAATAGGAATTTTTGGGTTAGGTCAATCCGTTCGCGAGATATGGGAGTTTGAAGCCAAGAAATGGTTGAGAAGGCAAAAAATTTTTCGCAATTCTGCTGCTCCAAACGCTTAACCAGAATGGCCTAGGGAAAAAATGCACATACCGTTGTAATCAGGCGAGTTTCTACTTTCAGATGCAATAGGAATTTTTGGGTTAGGTCCATCCGTTCGCGAGATATGGGACTTTGAAGCTAAGGAATGGTTGAGAAGGCAAAAAATTTTTCGCAATTCTGCTGCTCCAAACGTTTAACCAGAATGACCTAGGGGAAAAACACACATACCGTTGTAATCGGGCGTGCTTCTACTTTCAGATGCAATACGAATTTTTAGGTTAGGTCAATCCGTTCGCGAGGTATGGGAGTTTGAAGCTAAGAAATGGTAGAGAAGAGAACAAATTATTCGCAATTCTGCTGCTCCAAACGCTTAACCAGAATGGCCTAGGGAAAAAATGCACATACCGTTGTCATCGGGCGAGTTTCTACTTTCAGATGCAATATGAATTTTTGGGTTAGGTCAATCCGTTCGCGAGATATGGGAGTTTGAAGCCAAGAAATGGTTGAGAAGGCACCAAATTTTTCGCAATTCTGCTGCTCCAAACGCTTAACCAGAATGGCCTAGGGAAAAAATACACATACCGTTGTAATCGGGCGAGTTTCTACTTTCAGATGCAATAGGAATTTTTGGGTTAGGTCCATCCGTTCGCGAGATATGGGAGTTTGAAGCCAAGAATTGGTTGAGAAGAGAACAAATTTTTCGCAATTCTGCTGCTCCAAACGCTTAACCAGAATAGCCTAGGAAAAAATACACATACCGTTGTAATCGGGCGAGTTTCTACTTTCAGATGCAATAGGAATTTTTGGGTTAGGTCCATCCGTTCGCGAGATATGGGAGTTTGAAGCTAAGAAATGGTTGACAAGACAACAAATTTTTCGCACTTCTGCTGCTCCAATCGCTTAACCAGAATGACGTAGGGAAAAAGTACAAATACCGTTGTAATCGGGCGAGTTTCTACTTTCAGACGCAACATGAATTTTTGGGTTGGGTCAATCCGATCGCGAGATATGGGAGTTTGAAGCTAAGAAATGGTATAGAAGAGAACAAATTATTCGCAATTCTGCTGCTCCAAACGCTTAACCAGAATGGCCTAGGGAAAAAATGCACATACCGTTATCATCGGGCGAGTTTCTACTTTCAGATGCAATATGAATTTTTGGGTTAGGTCAATCCGTTCGCGAGATATGGGAGTTTGAAGCCAAGAAATGGTTGAGAAGGCACCAAATTTTTCGCAATTCTGCTGCTCCAAACGCTTAACCAGAATGGCCTAGGGAAAAAATACACATACCGTTGTAATCGGGCGAGTTTCTACTTTCAGATGCAATAGGAATTTTTGGGTTAGGTCAATCCGTTCGCGAGATATGGGAGTTTGAAGCCAAGAATTGGTTGAGAAGAGAACAAATTTTTCGCAATTCTGCTGCTCCAAACGCTTAACCAGAATAGCCTAGGAAAAAATACACATACCGTTGTAATCGGGCGAGTTTCTACTTTCAGATGCAATAGGAATTTTTGGGTTAGGTCCATCCGTTCGCGAGATATGGGAGTTTGAAGCTAAGAAATGGTTGACAAGACAACAAATTTTTCGCACTTCTGCTGCTCCAATCGCTTAACCAGAATGACCTAGGGAAAAAGTACACATACAGTTGTAATCGGGCGAGTTTCTACTTTCAGACGCAACAAGAATTTTTGGGTTGGGTCAATCCGATCGCGAGATGTGGGAGTTTGAAGCCAAGAAATGGTTGAGAACGCAAAAAATTTTTCGCAATTCTGCTGCTCCAAACGCTTAACCAGAATGGCCTAGGGAAAAAATGCACATACCGTTGTAATCGGGCGAGATTCAACTTTCAGATGCAATAGGAATTTTTGGGTTAGGTCAATCCGTTCGCGAGATATGGGAGTTTGAAGCCAAGAAATGGTTGAGAAGGCAAAAAATTTTTCGCAATTCTGCTGCTCCAAACGCTTAACCAGAATGGCCTAGGGAAAAAATGCACATACCGTTGTAATCAGGCGAGTTTCTACTTTCAGATGCAATAGGAATTTTTGGGTTAGGTCCATCCGTTCGCGAGATATGGGACTTTGAAGCTAAGGAATGGTTGAGAAGGCAAAAAATTTTTCGCAATTCTGCTGCTCCAAACGTTTAACCAGAATGACCTAGGGGAAAAACACACATACCGTTGTAATCGAGCGTGCTTCTACTTTCAGATGCAATACGAATTTTTAGGTTAGGTCAATCCGTTCGCGAGGTATGGGAGTTTGAAGCTAAGAAATGGTAGAGAAGAGAACAAATTATTCGCAATTCTGCTGCTCCAAACGCTTAACCAGAATGGCCTAGGGAAAAAATGCACATACCGTTGTAATCGGGCGAGTTTCTACTTTCAGATGCAATAGGAATTTTTGGGTTAGGACAATCCGTTCGCGAGATATGGGAGTTTGAAGCCAAGAATTGGTTGAGAAGAGAACAAATTTTTCGCAATTCTGCTGCTCCAAACGCTTAACCAGAATAGCCTAGGAAAAAATACACATACCGTTGTAATCGGGCGAGTTTCTACTTTCAGATGCAATAGGAATTTTTGGGTTAGGTCCATCCGTTCGCGAGATATGGGAGTTTGAAGCTAAGAAATGGTTGACAAGACAACAAATTTTTCGCACTTCTGCTGCTCCAATCGCTTAACCAGAATGACCTAGGGAAAAAATGCACATACCGTTGTAATCGGGCGAGATTCTACTTTCAGATGCAATAGGAATTTTTGGGTTAGGTCAATCCGTTCGCGAGATATGGGAGTTTGAAGCCAAGAAATGGTTGAGAAGGCAAAAAATTTTTCGCAATTCTGCTGCTCCAAACGCTTAACCAGAATGGCCTAGGAAAAAATACACATACCGTTGTAATCGGGCGAGTTTCTACTTTCAGATGCAATAGGAATTTTTGGGTTAGGTCAATCCGTTCGCGAGATATGGGAGTTTGAAGCCAAGAAATGGTTGAGAAGGCAAAAAATTTTTCGCAATTCTGCTGCTCCAAACGCTTAACCAGAATGGCCTAGGGAAAAAATGCACATACCGTTGTAATCAGGCGAGTTTCTACTTTCAGATGCAATAGGAATTTTTGGGTTAGGTCAATCCGTTCGCGAGATATGGGAGTTTGAATCTAAGAAATGGTTGACAAGACAAGAAATTTTTCGCACTTCTGCTGCTCCAATCGCTTAACCAGAATGGCCTAGGAAAAAATACACATACCGTTGTAATCGGGCGAGTTTCTACTTTCAGACGCAACAAGAATTTTTGGGTTGGGTCAATCCGTTCGCGAGATATGGGAGTTTGAAGCCAAGAAATGGTTGAGAAGAGAACAAATTTTTCGCAATTCTGCTGCTCCAAACGCTTAACCAGAATGGCCTAGGGAAAAAATGCACATAGCGTTATCATCGGGCGAGTTTCTACTTTCAGATGCAATATGAATTTTTGGGTTAGGTCAATCCGTTCGCGAGATATGGGAGTTTGAAGCCAAGAAATAGTTGAGAAGGCAAAAAATTTTTCGCAATTCTGCTGCTCCAAACGCTTAACCAGAATGGCCTAGGGAAAAAATACACATACCGTTGTAATCGGGCGAGTTTCTACTTTCAGATGCAATAGGAATTTTGGGGTTAAGTCAATCCGTTCGCGAGATATGGGACTGTGAAGCGAAGAAATGGTTGAGAAGACAACAAATTTTTCGCACTTCTGCTGCTCCAATCGCTTAACCAGAATGACCTAGGGGAAAAACGCACATACCGTTGTAACCGGGCGTGCTTCTACTTTCAGATGCAATACGAATTTTTAGGTTAGGTCAATCCGTTCGCGAGATATGGGACTGTGAAGCGAAGAAATGGTTGAGAAGACAACAAATTTTTCGCACTTCTGCTGCTCCAATCGCTTAACCAGAATGACCTAGGGGAAAAACGCACATACCGTTGTAATCGGGCGTGCTTCTACTTTCAGATGCAATACGAATTTTTAGGTTAGGTCAATCCGTTCGCGAGGTATGGGAGTTTGAACCTAAGAAATGGTAGAGAAGAGAACAAATTATTCGCAATTCTGCTGCTCCAAACGCTTAACCAGAATGGCCTAGGGAAAAAATGCACATACCGTTATCATCGGGCGAGTTTCTACTTTCAGATGCAATATGAATTTTTGGGTTAGGTCAATCCGTTCGCGAGATATGGGAGTTTGAAGCCAAGAAATGGTTGAGAAGGCACCAAATTTTTCGCAATTCTGCTGCTCCAAACGCTTAACCAGAATGGCCTAGGGAAAAAATACACATACCGTTGTAATCGGGCGAGTTTCTACTTTCAGATGCAATAGGAATTTTTGGGTTAGGTCAATCCGTTCGCGAGATATGGGAGTTTGAAGCCAAGAATTGGTTGAGAAGAGAACAAATTTTTCGCAATTCTGCTGCTCCAAACGCTTAACCAGAATAGCCTAGGAAAAAATACACATACCGTTGTAATCGGGCGAGTTTCTACTTTCAGATGCAATAGGAATTTTTGGGTTAGGTCCATCCGTTCGCGAGATATGGGAGTTTGAAGCTAAGAAATGGTTGACAAGACAACAAATTTTTCGCACTTCTGCTGCTCCAATCGCTTAACCAGAATGACCTAGGGAAAAAGTACACATACCGTTGTAATCGGGCGAGTTTCTACTTTCAGACGCAACAAGAATTTTTGGGTTGGGTCAATCCGATCGCGAGATATGGGAGTTTGAAGCCAAGAAATGGTTGAGAACGCAAAAAATTTTTCGCAATTCTGCTGCTCCAAACGCTTAACCAGAATGGCCTAGGGAAAAAATGCACATACCGTTGTAATCGGGCGAGATTCTACTTTCAGATGCAATAGGAATTTTTGGGTTAGGTCAATCCGTTCGCGAGATATGGGAGTTTGAAGCCAAGAAATGGTTGAGAAGGCAAAAAATTTTTCGCAATTCTGCTGCTCCAAACGCTTAACCAGAATGGCCTAGGGAAAAAATGCACATACCGTTGTAATCAGGCGAGTTTCTACTTTCAGATGCAATAGGAATTTTTGGGTTAGGTCCATCCGTTCGCGAGATATGGGACTTTGAAGCTAAGGAATGGTTGAGAAGGCAAAAAATTTTTCGCAATTCTGCTGCTCCAAACGTTTAACCAGAATGACCTAGGGGAAAAACACACATACCGTTGTAATCGGGCGTGCTTCTACTTTCAGATGCAATACGAATTTTTAGGTTAGGTCAATCCGTTCGCGAGGTATGGGAGTTTGAAGCTAAGAAATGGTAGAGAAGAGAACAAATTATTCGCAATTCTGCTGCTCCAAACGCTTAACCAGAATGGCCTAGGGAAAAAATGCACATACCGTTGTCATCGGGCGAGTTTCTACTTTCAGATGCAATATGAATTTTTGGGTTAGGTCAATCCGTTCGCGAGATATGGGAGTTTGAAGCCAAGAAATGGTTGAGAAGGCACCAAATTTTTCGCAATTCTGCTGCTCCAAACGCTTAACCAGAATGGCCTAGGGAAAAAATACACATACCGTTGTAATCGGGCGAGTTTCTACTTTCAGATGCAATAGGAATTTTTGGGTTAGGTCCATCCGTTCGCGAGATATGGGAGTTTGAAGCCAAGAATTGGTTGAGAAGAGAACAAATTTTTCGCAATTCTGCTGCTCCAAACGCTTAACCAGAATAGCCTAGGAAAAAATACACATACCGTTGTAATCGGGCGAGTTTCTACTTTCAGATGCAATAGGAATTTTTGGGTTAGGTCCATCCGTTCGCGAGATATGGGAGTTTGAAGCTAAGAAATGGTTGACAAGACAACAAATTTTTCGCACTTCTGCTGCTCCAATCGCTTAACCAGAATGACGTAGGGAAAAAGTACAAATACCGTTGTAATCGGGCGAGTTTCTACTTTCAGACGCAACATGAATTTTTGGGTTGGGTCAATCCGATCGCGAGATATGGGAGTTTGAAGCTAAGAAATGGTATAGAAGAGAACAAATTATTCGCAATTCTGCTGCTCCAAACGCTTAACCAGAATGGCCTAGGGAAAAAATGCACATACCGTTATCATCGGGCGAGTTTCTACTTTCAGATGCAATATGAATTTTTGGGTTAGGTCAATCCGTTCGCGAGATATGGGAGTTTGAAGCCAAGAAATGGTTGAGAAGGCACCAAATTTTTCGCAATTCTGCTGCTCCAAACGCTTAACCAGAATGGCCTAGGGAAAAAATACACATACCGTTGTAATCGGGCGAGTTTCTACTTTCAGATGCAATAGGAATTTTTGGGTTAGGTCAATCCGTTCGCGAGATATGGGAGTTTGAAGCCAAGAATTGGTTGAGAAGAGAACAAATTTTTCGCAATTCTGCTGCTCCAAACGCTTAACCAGAATAGCCTAGGAAAAAATACACATACCGTTGTAATCGGGCGAGTTTCTACTTTCAGATGCAATAGGAATTTTTGGGTTAGGTCCATCCGTTCGCGAGATATGGGAGTTTGAAGCTAAGAAATGGTTGACAAGACAACAAATTTTTCGCACTTCTGCTGCTCCAATCGCTTAACCAGAATGACCTAGGGAAAAAGTACACATACAGTTGTAATCGGGCGAGTTTCTACTTTCAGACGCAACAAGAATTTTTGGGTTGGGTCAATCCGATCGCGAGATGTGGGAGTTTGAAGCCAAGAAATGGTTGAGAACGCAAAAAATTTTTCGCAATTCTGCTGCTCCAAACGCTTAACCAGAATGGCCTAGGGAAAAAATGCACATACCGTTGTAATCGGGCGAGATTCAACTTTCAGATGCAATAGGAATTTTTGGGTTAGGTCAATCCGTTCGCGAGATATGGGAGTTTGAAGCCAAGAAATGGTTGAGAAGGCAAAAAATTTTTCGCAATTCTGCTGCTCCAAACGCTTAACCAGAATGGCCTAGGGAAAAAATGCACATACCGTTGTAATCAGGCGAGTTTCTACTTTCAGATGCAATAGGAATTTTTGGGTTAGGTCCATCCGTTCGCGAGATATGGGACTTTGAAGCTAAGGAATGGTTGAGAAGGCAAAAAATTTTTCGCAATTCTGCTGCTCCAAACGTTTAACCAGAATGACCTAGGGGAAAAACACACATACCGTTGTAATCGAGCGTGCTTCTACTTTCAGATGCAATACGAATTTTTAGGTTAGGTCAATCCGTTCGCGAGGTATGGGAGTTTGAAGCTAAGAAATGGTAGAGAAGAGAACAAATTATTCGCAATTCTGCTGCTCCAAACGCTTAACCAGAATGGCCTAGGGAAAAAATGCACATACCGTTGTAATCGGGCGAGTTTCTACTTTCAGATGCAATAGGAATTTTTGGGTTAGGACAATCCGTTCGCGAGATATGGGAGTTTGAAGCCAAGAATTGGTTGAGAAGAGAACAAATTTTTCGCAATTCTGCTGCTCCAAACGCTTAACCAGAATAGCCTAGGAAAAAATACACATACCGTTGTAATCGGGCGAGTTTCTACTTTCAGATGCAATAGGAATTTTTGGGTTAGGTCCATCCGTTCGCGAGATATGGGAGTTTGAAGCTAAGAAATGGTTGACAAGACAACAAATTTTTCGCACTTCTGCTGCTCCAATCGCTTAACCAGAATGACCTAGGGAAAAAATGCACATACCGTTGTAATCGGGCGAGATTCTACTTTCAGATGCAATAGGAATTTTTGGGTTAGGTCAATCCGTTCGCGAGATATGGGAGTTTGAAGCCAAGAAATGGTTGAGAAGGCAAAAAATTTTTCGCAATTCTGCTGCTCCAAACGCTTAACCAGAATGGCCTAGGAAAAAATACACATACCGTTGTAATCGGGCGAGTTTCTACTTTCAGATGCAATAGGAATTTTTGGGTTAGGTCCATCCGTTCGCGAGATATGGGAGTTTGACGCTAAGAAATGGTTGACAAGACAACAAATTTTTCGCACTTCTGCTGCTCCAATCGCTTAACCAGAATGACCTAGGCAAAAAGTACACATACCGTTGTAATCGGTCGAGTTTCTACTTTCAGACGCAACAAGAATTTTTGTGTTGGGTCAATCCGTTCGCGAGATATGGGAGTTTGAAGCCAAGAAATGGTTGAGAACGCAAAAAATTTTTCGCAATTCTGCTGCTCCAAACGCTTAACCAGAATGGCCTAGGGAAAAAATGCACATACCGTTGTAATCAGGCGAGTTTCTACTTTCAGATGCAATAGGAATTTTTGGGTTAGGTCAATCCGTTCGCGAGATATGGGAGTTTGAATCTAAGAAATGGTTGACAAGACAAGAAATTTTTCGCACTTCTGCTGCTCCAATCGCTTAACCAGAATGGCCTAGGAAAAAATACACATACCGTTGTAATCGGGCGAGTTTCTACTTTCAGACGCAACAAGAATTTTTGGGTTGGGTCAATCCGTTCGCGAGATATGGGAGTTTGAAGCCAAGAAATGGTTGAGAAGAGAACAAATTTTTCGCAATTCTGCTGCTCCAAACGCTTAACCAGAATGGCCTAGGGAAAAATGCACATACCGTTGTAATCGGGCGAGATTCTACTTTCAGATGCAATAGGAATTTTTGGGTTAGGTCAATTCTTTTGCGAGATATGGGAGTTTGAAGCCAAGAAATGGTTGAGAAGGCAAAAAATTTTTCGCAATTCTGCTGCTCCAAACGCTTAACCAGAATGGCATAGGGAAAAAATTCACATACCGTTGTAATCGGGCGAGTTTCTACTTTCAGATGCAATAGGAATTTTTGGGTTAGGTCAATCCGTTCGCGAGATATGGGAGTTTGAAGCCAAGAAATGGTTGAGAAGGCAAAAAATTTTTCGCAATTCTGCTGCTCCAAACGCTTAACCAGAATGGCCTAGGGAAAAAATGCACATACCGTTGTAATCAGGCGAGTTTCTACTTTCAGATGCAATAGGAATTTTTGGGTTAGGTCAATCCGTTCGCGAGATATGGGAGTTTGAATCTAAGAAATGGTTGACAAGACAAGAAATTTTTCGCACTTCTGCTGCTCCAATCGCTTAACCAGAATGGCCTAGGAAAAAATACACATACCGTTGTAATCGGGCGAGTTTCTACTTTCAGACGCAACAAGAATTTTTGGGTTGGGTCAATCCGTTCGCGAGATATGGGAGTTTGAAGCCAAGAAATGGTTGAGAAGAGAACAAATTTTTCGCAATTCTGCTGCTCCAAACGCTTAACCAGAATGGCCTAGGGAAAAATGCACATACCGTTGTAATCGGGCGAGATTCTACTTTCAGATGCAATTGGAATTTTTGGGTTAGGTCAATCCGTTCGCGAGATATGGGAGTTTGAAGCCAAGAAATAGTTGAGAAGGCAAAAAATTTTTCGCAATTCTGCTGCTCCAAACGCTTAACCAGAATGGCCTAGGGAAAAAATAAACATACCGTTGTAATCGGGCGAGTTTCTACTTTCAGATGCAATAGGAATTTTGGGGTTAAGTCAATCCGTTCGCGAGATATGGGACTGTGAAGCGAAGAAATGGTTGAGAAGACAACAAATTTTTCGCACTTCTGCTGCTCCAATCGCTTAACCAGAGTGACCTAGGGGAAAAACACACATACCGTTGTAATCGGGCGTGCTTCTACTTTCAGATGCAATACGAATTTTTAGGTTAGGTCAATTCGTTCGCGAGGTATGGGAGTTTGAAGCTAAGAAATGGTAGAGAAGAGAACAAATTATTCGCAATTCTGCTGCTCCAAACGCTTAACCAGAATGGCCTAGGGAAAAAATGCACATACCGTTATCATCGGGCGAGTTTCTACTTTCAGATGCAATATGAATTTTTGGGTTAGGTCAATCCGTTCGCGAGATATGGGAGTTTGAAGCCAAGAAATGGTTGAGAAGGCACCAAATTTTTCGCAATTCTGCTGCTCCAAACGCTTAACCAGAATGGCCTAGGGAAAAAATACACATACCGTTGTAATCGGGCGAGTTTCTACTTTCAGATGCAATAGGAATTTTTGGGTTAGGTCAATCCGTTCGCGAGATATGGGAGTTTGAAGCCAAGAATTGGTTGAGAAGAGAACAAATTTTTCGCAATTCTGCTGCTCCAAACGCTTAACCAGAATATCCTAGGAAAAAATACACATACCGTTTTAATCGGGCGACTTTCTACTTTCAGATGCAATAGGAATTTTTGGGTTAGGTCCATCCGTTCGCGAGATATGGGAGTTTGAAGCTAAGAAATGGTTGACAAGACAACAAATTTTTCGCACTTCTGCTGTTCCAATCGCTTAACCAGAATGACCTAGGGAAAAAGTACACATACCGTTGTAATCGGGCGAGTTTCTACTTTCAGACGCAACAAGAATTCTTGGGTTGGGTCAATCCGATCGCGAGATATGGGAGTTTGAAGCCAAGAAATGGTTGAGAACGCAAAAAATTTTTCGCAATTCTGCAGCTCCAAACGCTTAACCAGAATGGCCTAGGGAAAAAATGCACATACCGTTGTAATCGGGCGAGATTCTACTTTCAGATGCAATAGGAATTTTTGGGTTAGGTCAATCCGTTCGCGAGATATGGGAGTTTGAAGCCAAGAAATGGTTGAGAAGGCAAAAAATTTTTCGCGATTCTGCTGCTCCAAACGCTTAACCAGAATGGCCTAGGGAAAAAATGCACATACCGTTGTCATCGGGCGAGTTTCTACTTTCAGATGCAATATGAATTTTGGGTTAGGTCAATCCGTTCGCGAGATATGGGAGTTTGAAGCCAAGAAATGGTTGAGAAGGCACCAAATTTTTCGCAATTCTGCTGCTCCAAACGCTTAACCAGAATGGCCTAGGGAAAAAATACACATACCGTTGTAATCGGGCGAGTTTCTAATTTCAGATGCAATAGGAATTTTTGGGTTAGGTCAATCCGTTCGCGAGATATGGGAGTTTGAAGCCAAGAATTGGTTGAGAAGAGAACAAATTTTTCGCAATTCTGCTGCTCCAAACGCTTAACCAGAATAGCCTAGGAAAAAATACACATACCGTTGTAATCGGGCGAGTTTCTACTTTCAGATGCAATAGGAATTTTTGGGTTAGGTCCATCCGTTCGCGAGATATGGGAGTTTGAAGCTAAGAAATGGTTGACAAGACAACAAATTTTTCGCACTTCTGCTGCTCCAATCGCTTAACCAGAATGACCTAGGGAAAAAGTACACATACCGTTGTAATCGGGCGAGTTTCTACATTCAGACGCAACAAGAATTTTTGGGTTGGGTCAATCCGATCGCGAGATATGGGAGTTTGAAGCCAAGAAATGGTTGAGAAGGCAAAAAATTTTTCGCAATTCTGCTGCTCCAAACGCTTAACCAGAATGGCCTAGGGAAAAAATGCACATACCGTTGTAATCAGGCGAGTTTCAACTTTCAGATGCAATAGGAATTTTTGGGTTATGTCAATCCGTTCGCGAGATATGGGAGTTTGAATCTAAGAAATGGTTGACAAGACAACAAATTTTTCGCACTTCTGCTGCTCCAATCGCTTAACCAGAATGGCCTAGGAAAAAATACACATACCGTTGTAATCGGGCGAGTTTCTACTTTCAGATGCAATAGGAATTTTTGGGTTAGGTCCATCCGTTCGCGAGATATGGGACTTTGAAGCTAAGGAATGGTTGAGAAGGCAAAAAATTTTTCGCAATTCTGCTGCTCCAAACGTTTAACCAGATTGGCCTAGGGGAAAAATACGCATACCGTTGTAATCGGGCGAGTTTCTACTTTCAGATGCAATAGGAATTTTTGGGTTCGGTCAATCCGCTCGCGAGATATGGGGGTTTGATGCTAAGAAATGGTTGAGAAGAGAATAAATTTTTCGCAATTCTGCTGCTCCAAACGCTTAACCAGAATGGCCTAGGGAAAAAATGCACATACCGTTGTGATCGGGCGAGTTTCTACTTTCAGACGCAGCAGGAATTTTTGGGTTTGGTCAATCCGTTCGCGAGATATGGGAGTTTGAAGCTAAGAAATGGTTGAGAAGAGAATAAATTTTTCGCAATTCTGCTGCTCCAAACGCTTAACCAGAATGGCCTAGGGAAAAAATACACATACCGTTGTAATCGGGCGAGTTTCTACTTTCAGATGCAATAGGAATTTTTGGGTTAGGTCAATCCGTTCGCGAGATATGGGAGTTTGAAGCCAAGAAATGGTTGAGAAGAAAACAAATTTTTCGCAATTCTGCTGCTCCAAACGCTTAACCAGAATGGCCTTGGGAAAAAATGCACATACCGTTGTAATCAGGCGAGTTTCTACTTTCAGTTGCAATACGAATTTTTGGGTTAGGTCAATCCGTTCGCGAGATATGGGAGTTTGAAGCTAAGAAATGGTAGAGAAGAGAACAAACTATTCGCAATTCTGCTGCTCCAAACGCTTAACAAGAATGGCCTAGGGAAAAAATGCACATACCGTTGTTATCGGGCGAGTTTCTACTTTCAGATGCAATAGGAATTTTTGGGTTAGGTCAATCCGTTCGCGAGATATGTGAGTTTGAAGCCAAGAAATGGTTGAGAAGACAACAAATTTTTCGCACTTCTGCTGCTCCAATCGCTTAACCAGAATGACCTAGGGAAAAAGTACACATACCGTTGTAATCGGGCGAGTTTCTACTTTCAGACGCAACAAGAATTTTTGGGTTGGGTCAATCCGTTCGCGAGATATGGGAGTTTGAAGCCAAGAAATGGTTGAGAACGCAAAAAATTTTTCGCAATTCTGCTGCTCCAAACGCTTAATCAGAATGGCCTAGGGAAAAAATGCACATACCGTTGTAATCGGGCGAGATTCTACTTTCAGATGCAATAGGAATTTTTGGGTTAGGTCAATCCGTTCGCGAGATATGGGAGTTTGAAGCCAAGAAATGGTTGAGAAGGCAAAAAATTTTTCGCAATTCTGCTGCTCCAAACGCGAAACCAGAATGGCCTAGGGAAAAAATACACATACCGTTGTAATCGGGCGAGTTTCTACTTTCAGATGCAATAGGAATTTTTGGGTTAGGTCAATCCGTTCGCGAGATATGGGAGTTTGAAGCCAAGAATTGGTTGAGAAGAGAACAAATTTTTCGCAATTCTGCTGCTCCAAACGCTTAACCAGAATAGCCTAGGAAAAATACACATACCGTTGTAATCGGGCGACTTTCTACTTTCAGATGCAATAGGAATTTTTGGGTTAGGTCCATCCGTTCGCGAGATATGGGAGTTTGAAGCTAAGAAATGGTTGACAAGACAACAAATTTTTCGCACTTCTGCTGCTCCAATCGCTTAACCAGAATGACCTAGGGAAAAAGTACACATACCGTTGTAATCGGGCGAGTTTCTACTTTCAGACGCAACAAGAATTTTTGGGTTGGGTCAATCCGATCGCGAGATATGGGAGTTTGAAGCCAAGAAATGGTTGAGAACGCAAAAAATTTTTCGCAATTCTGCTGCTCCAAACGCTTAACCAGAATGGCCTAGGGAAAAAATGCACATACCGTTGTAATCGGGCGAGATTCTACTTTCAGATGCAATAGGAATTTTTGGGTTAGGTCAATCCGTTCGCGAGATATGGGAGTTTGAAGCCAAGAAATGGTTGAGAAGGCAAAAAATTTTTCGCAATTCTGCTGCTCCAAACGCTTAACCAGAATGGCCTAGGGAAAAAATGCACATACCGTTGTAATCAGGCGAGTTTCTACTTTCAGATGCAATAGGAATTTTTGGGTTAGGTCCATCCGTTCGCGAGATATGGGAGTTTGAAGCCAAGAAATGGTTGAGAAGGCACCAAATTTTTCGCAATTCTGCTGCTCCAAACGCTTAACCAGAATGGCCTAGGGAAAAAATACACATACCGTTGTAATCGGGCGAGTTTCTACTTTCAGATGCAATAGGAATTTTTGGGTTAGGTCAATCCGTTCGCGAGATATGGGAGTTTGAAGCCAAGAATTGGTTGAGAAGAGAACAAATTTTTCGCAATTCTGCTGCTCCAAACGCTTAACCAGAATAGCCTAGGAAAAAATACACATACCGTTGTAATCGGGCGAGTTTCTACTTTCAGATGCAATAGGAATTTTTGGGTTAGGTCCATCCGTTCGCGAGATATGGGAGTTTGAAGCTAAGAAATGGTTGACAAGACAACAAATTTTTCGCACTTCTGCTGCTCCAATCGCTTAACCAGAATGACCTAGGGAAAAAGTACACATACCGATGTAATCGGGCGAGTTTCTACTTTCAGACGCAACAAGAATTTTTGGGTTGGGTCAATCCGATCGCGAGATATGGGAGTTTGAAGCCAAGAAATGGTTGAGAAGGCAAAAAATTTTTCGCAATTCTGCTGCTCCAAACGCTTAACCAGAATGGCCTAGGGAAAAAATGCACATACCGTTGTAATCAGGCGAGTTTCTACTTTCAGATGCAATAGGAATTTTTGGGTTATGTCAATCCGTTCGCGAGATATGGGAGTTTGAATCTAAGAAATGGTTGACAAGACAACAAATTTTTCGCACTTCTGCTGCTCCAATCGCTTAACCAGAATGGCCTAGGAAAAAATACACATACCGTTGTAATCGGGCGAGTTTCTACTTTCAGATGCAATAGGAATTTTTGGGTTAGGTCCATCCGTTCGCGAGATATGGGACTTTGAAGCTAAGGAATGGTTGAGAAGGCAAAAAATTTTTCGCAATTCTGCTGCTCCAAACGTTTAACCAAATTGGCCTAGGGGAAAAATACGCATACCGTTGTAATCGGGCGAGTTTCTACTTTCAGATGCAATAGGAATTTTTGGGTTCGGTCAATCCGCTCGCGAGATATGGGGGTTTGATGCTAAGAAATGGTTGAGAAGAGAATAAATTTTTCGCAATTCTGCTGCTCCAAACGCTTAACCAGAATGGCCTAGGGAAAAAATGCACATACCGTTGTGATCGGGCGAGTTTCTACTTTCAGACGCAACAAGAATTTTTGGGTTGGGTCAATCCGTTCGCGAGATATGGGAGTTTGAAGCCAAGAAATGGTTGAGAACGCAAAAAATTTTTCGCAATTCTGCTGCTCCAAACGCTTAATCAGAATGGCCTAGGGAAAAAATGCACATACCGTTGTAATCGGGCGAGATTCTACTTTCAGATGCAATAGGAATTTTTGGGTTAGGTCAATCCGTTCGCGAGATATGGGAGTTTGAAGCCAAGAAATGGTTGAGAAGGCAAAAAATTTTTCGCAATTCTGCTGCTCCAAACGCGAAACCAGAATGGCCTAGGGAAAAAATACACATACCGTTGTAATCGGGCGAGTTTCTACTTTCAGATGCAATAGGAATTTTTGGGTTAGGTCAATCCGTTCGCGAGATATGGGAGTTTGAAGCCAAGAATTGGTTGAGAAGAGAACAAATTTTTCGCAATTCTGCTGCTCCAAACGCTTAACCAGAATAGCCTAGGAAAAATACACATACCGTTGTAATCGGGCGACTTTCTACTTTCAGATGCAATAGGAATTTTTGGGTTAGGTCCATCCGTTCGCGAGATATGGGAGTTTGAAGCTAAGAAATGGTTGACAAGACAACAAATTTTTCGCACTTCTGCTGCTCCAATCGCTTAACCAGAATGACCTAGGGAAAAAGTACACATACCGTTGTAATCGGGCGAGTTTCTACTTTCAGACGCAACAAGAATTTTTGGGTTGGGTCAATCCGATCGCGAGATATGGGAGTTTGAAGCCAAGAAATGGTTGAGAACGCAAAAAATTTTTCGCAATTCTGCTGCTCCAAACGCTTAACCAGAATGGCCTAGGGAAAAAATGCACATACCGTTGTAATCGGGCGAGATTCTACTTTCAGATGCAATAGGAATTTTTGGGTTAGGTCAATCCGTTCGCGAGATATGGGAGTTTGAAGCCAAGAAATGGTTGAGAAGGCAAAAAATTTTTCGCAATTCTGCTGCTCCAAACGCTTAACCAGAATGGCCTAGGGAAAAAATGCACATACCGTTGTAATCAGGCGAGTTTCTACTTTCAGATGCAATAGGAATTTTTGGGTTAGGTCCATCCGTTCGCGAGATATGGGAGTTTGAAGCCAAGAAATGGTTGAGAAGGCACCAAATTTTTCGCAATTCTGCTGCTCCAAACGCTTAACCAGAATGGCCTAGGGAAAAAATACACATACCGTTGTAATCGGGCGAGTTTCTACTTTCAGATGCAATAGGAATTTTTGGGTTAGGTCAATCCGTTCGCGAGATATGGGAGTTTGAAGCCAAGAATTGGTTGAGAAGAGAACAAATTTTTCGCAATTCTGCTGCTCCAAACGCTTAACCAGAATAGCCTAGGAAAAAATACACATACCGTTGTAATCGGGCGAGTTTCTACTTTCAGATGCAATAGGAATTTTTGGGTTAGGTCCATCCGTTCGCGAGATATGGGAGTTTGAAGCTAAGAAATGGTTGACAAGACAACAAATTTTTCGCACTTCTGCTGCTCCAATCGCTTAACCAGAATGACCTAGGGAAAAAGTACACATACCGTTGTAATCGGGCGAGTTTCTACTTTCAGACGCAACAAGAATTTTTGGGTTGGGTCAATCCGATCGCGAGATATGGGAGTTTGAAGCCAAGAAATGGTTGAGAACGCAAAAAATTTTTCGCAATTCTGCTGCTCCAAACGCTTAACCAGAATGGCCTAGGGAAAAAATGCACATACCGTTGTAATCAGGCGAGTTTCTACTTTCAGATGCAATAGGAATTTTTGGGTTAGGTCAATCCGTTCGCGAGATATGGGAGTTTGAATCTAAGAAATGGTTGACAAGACAACAAATTTTTCGCACTTCTGCTGCTCCAATCGCTTAACCAGAATGGCCTAGGAAAAAATACACATACCGTTGTAATCGGGCGAGTTTCTACTTTCAGATGCAATAGGAATTTTTGGGTTAGGTCCATCCGTTCGCGAGATATGGGACTTTGAAGCTAAGGAATGGTTGAGAAGGCAAAAAGTTTTTCGCAATTCTGCAGCTCCAAACGTTTAACCAGATTGGCCTAGGGGAAAAATACGCATACCGTTGTAATCGGGCGAGTTTCTACTTTCAGATGCAATAGGAATTTTTGGGTTCGGTCAATCCGCTCGCGAGATATGGGGGTTTGAAGCTAAGAAATGGTTGAGAAGAGAATAAATTTTTCGCAATTCTGCTGCTCCAAACGCTTAACCAGAATGGCCTAGGGAAAAAATGCACATACTGTTGTGATCGGGCGAGTTTCTACTTTTAGACGCAGCAGGAATTTTTGGGTTTGGTCAATCCGTTCGCGAGATATGGGAGTTTGAAGCTAAGAAATGGTTGAGAAGAGAATAAATTTTTCGCAATTCTGCTGCTCCAAACGCTTAACCAGAATGGCCTAGGGAAAAAATACACATACCGTTGTAATCGGGCGAGTTTCTACTTTCAGATGCAATAGGAATTTTTGGGTTAGGTCAATCCGTTCGCGAGATATGGGAGTTTGAAGCCAAGAAATGGTTGAGAAGAGAACAAATTTTTCGCAATTCTGCTGCTCCAAACGCTTAACCAGAATGGCCTAGGGAAAAAATGCACATACCGTTGTAATCGGGCGAGTTTCTACTTTCAGACGCAGCAGGAATTTTTGGGTTTGGTCAATCCGTTCGCGAGATATGGGACTATGAAGCGAAGAAATGGTTGAGAAGACAACAAATTTTTCGCACTTCTGCTGCTCCAATCGCTTAACCAGAATGACCTAGGGGAAAAACACACATACGGTTGTAATCGGGCGTGCTTCTACTTTCAGATGCAATACGAATTTTTGGGTTAGGTCAATCCGTTCGCGAGATATGGGAGTTTGAAGCCAAGAAATGGTTGAGAAGGCAAAAAATTTTTCGCACTTCTGCTGCTCCAAACGTTTAACCAGATTGGCCTAGGGAAAAAATACGCATACCGTTGTAATCGGGCGTGTTTCTACTTTCAGATGCAATAGGAATTTTTGGGTTCCGTCAATCCGCTCGCGAGATATGGGGGTTTGAAGCTAAGAAATGGTTGAGAAGAGAATAAATTTTTCGCAATTCTGCTGCTCCAAACGCTTAACCAGAATGGCCTAGGGAAAAAATGCACATACCGTTGTGATCGGGCGAGTTTCTACTTTCAGACGCAGCAGGAATTTTTGGGTTTGGTCAATCCGTTCGCGAGATATGGGAGTTTGAAGCCAAGAAATGGTTGAGAAGAGAACAAATTTTTCGCACTTCTGCTGCTCCAAACGCTTAACCAGAATGGCCTAGGGAAAAAATACACATACTGTTGTAATCGGCCGAGTTTCTACTTTCAGACGCAACAGGAATTTTTGGGGTGGGTCAATCCGTTCGCGTGATATGGGAGTTTGAAGCCAAGAAATGGTTGTGAACGCAAAAAATTTTTCGCAATTCTGCTGCTCCAAACGCGAAACCAGACTGGCCTAGGGAAAAAGTACACATACCGTTGTAATCGGGCGAGTTTCTACTTTCAGACGCAACAAGAATTTTTGGGTTGTGTCAATCCGTTCGCGAGATATGGGAGTTTGAAGCCAAGAAATGGTTGAGAACGCAAAAAATTTTTTACAATTCTGCTGCTCCAAACGCTTTACCAGAATGGCCTAGGGAAAAAATGCACATACCGTTGTAATCGGGCGAGTTACTACTTTCAGATGCAATAGGAATTTTTGGGTTAGGTCCATCCGTCCGCGAGATATGGGAGTTTGAAGCTAAGATATGGTTGACAAGACATCAAATTTTTCGCAATTCTGCTGCTCCAATCGCTTAACCAGAATGACCTAGGGAAAAAGTACACATACCGTTGTAATCGGGCGAGTTTCTACTTTCAGGCGCAACAAGAATTTTTGGGTTGGGTCAATCCGTTCGCGAGATATGGGAGTTTGAAGCCAAGAAATGGTTGAGAACGCAAAAAATTTTTCGCAATTCTGCTGTTCCAAACGCTTAACCAGAATGGCCTAGGGAAAAATGCACATACCGTTGTAATGGGGCGAGTTTCTACTTTCAGATGCTATAGGAATTTTTGGGTTAGGTCAATCCGTTCGCGAGATATGGGAGTTTGAATCTAAGAAATGGTTGACAAGACAACAAATTTTTCGCACTTCTGCTGCTCCAATCGCTTAACCAGAATGGCCTAGGAAAAAATACACATACCGTTGTAATCGGGCGAGTTTCTACTTTCAGATGCAATAGGAATTTTTGGGTTAGGTCCATCCGTTCGCGAGATATGGGACTTTGAAGCTAAGGAATGGTTGAGAAGGCAAAAAATTTTTCGCAATTCTGCTGCTCCAAACGTTTAACCAGATTGGCCTAGGGAAAAAATACGCATACCGTTGTAATCGGGCGAGTTTCTACTTTCAGATGCAATAGGAATTTTTGGGTTCGGTCAATCCGCTCGCGAGATATGGGGGTTTGAAGCTAAGAAATGGTTGAGAAGAGAATAAATTTTTCGCAATTCTGCTGCTCCAAACGCTTAACCAGAATGGCCTAGGGAAAAAATGCACATACCGTTGTAATCGGGCGAGTTTCTACTTTCAGACGCAGCAGGAATTTTTGGGTTTGGTCAATCCGTTCGCGAGATATGGGAGTTTGAAGCTAAGAAATGGTTGAGAAGAGAATAAATTTTTCGCAATTCTGCTGCTCCAAACGCTTAACCAGAATGGTCTAGGGAAAAAATGCACATACCGTTGTAATCGGGCGAGTTTCTACTTTCAGACGCAGCAGGAATTTTTGAGTTTGGTCAATCCGTTCGCGAGATATGGGACTATGAAGCGAAGAAATGGTTGAGAAGACAACAAATTTTTCGCACTTCTGCTGCTCCAATCGCTTAACCAGAATGACCTAGGGGAAAAACACATATACCGTTGTAATCGGGCGTGCTTCTACTTTCAGATGCAATAGGAATTTTTGGGTTAGGTCAATCCGTTCGCGAGAATGGGAGTTTGAAGCCAAGAAATGGTTGAGAAGACAACAAATTTTTCGCACTTCTGCTGCTCCAATCGCTTAACCAGAATGACCTAGGGAAAAAGTACACATACCGTTGTAATCGGGCGAGTTTCTACTTTCAGACGCAACAAGAATTTTTGGGTTGGGTCAATCCGTTCGCGAGATATGGGAGTTTGAAGCCAAGAAATGGTTGAGAAGGCAAAAAATTTTTCGCAATTCTGCTGCTCCAAACGCTTAACCAGAATGGCCTAGGGAAAAAATACACATACCGTTGTAATCGGGCGAGTTTCTACTTTCAGATGCAATAGGAATTTTTGGGTTAGGTCAATCCGTTCGCGAGATATGGGAGTTTGAAGCCAAGAAATGGTTGAGAAGAGAACAAATTTTTCGCAATTCTGCTGCTCCAAACGCTTAACGAGAATGGCCTAGGGAAAAAATGCACATACCGTTGTAATCAGGCGAGTTTCTACTTTCAGATGCAATAGGAATTTTTGGGTTAGGTCAATCCGTTCGCGAGATATGGGAGTTTGAATCTAAGAAATAGTTGACAAGACAACAAATTTTTCGCACTTCTGCTGCTCCAATCGCTTAACCAGAATGGCCTAGGAAAAAAATACACATACCGTTGTAATCGGGCGAGTATCTACTTTCAGATGCAATAGGAATTTTTGGGTTAGGTCCATCCGTTCGCTAGATATGGGACTTTGAAGCTAGGAATGGTTGAGAAGGCAAAAAATTTTTCGCAATTCTGCTGCTCCAAACGTTTAACCAGATTGGCCTAGGGAAAAAATACGCATACCGTTGTAATCGGGCGAGTTTCTACTTTCAGATGCAATTAGAATTTTTGGGTTTGGTCAATCCGCTCGCGAGATATGGGAGTTTGAAGCTAAGGAATGGTTGAGAAGAGAACAAATTTTTCGCAATTCTGCTGCTCCAAACGCTTATCCAGATTGGCCTAGGGAAAAAATACGCATACCGTTGTAATCGGGCGAGTTTCTACTTTCAGATGCAATAGGAATTTTTGGGTTTGGTCAATCCGCTCGCGAGATATGGGAGTTTGAAGCTAAGAAATGGTTGAGAAGAGAATAAATTTTTCGCAATTCTGCTGCTCCAAACGCTTAACCAGAATGGCATAGGGAAAAAATGCACATACCGTTGTAATCGGGCGAGTTTCTACTTTCAGATGCAATAGGAATTTTTTGGGTTAGGTCAATCCGTTCGCGAGATATGGGAGTTTGAAGCCAAGAAATGGTTGAGAAGGCACCAAATTTTTCGCACTTCTGCTGCTCCAAACGCTTAACCAGAATGGCCTAGGGAAAAAATACACATACCGTTGTAATCGGGCGAGTTTCTACTTTCAGATGCAATAGGAATTTTTGGGTTAGGTCAATCCGTTCGCGAGATATGGGAGTTTGAAGCCAGGAAATGGTTGAGAAGGCACCAAATTTTTCGCACTTCTGCTGTTCCAAACGCTTAACCAGAATGGCCTAGGGAAAAAATACACACACTGTTGTAATCGGCCGAGCTTCTACTTTCAGACGCAACAGGAATTTTTGGGGTGGGTCAATCCGTTCGCGTGATATGGGAGTTTGAAGCCAAGAAATGGTTGAGAACGCAAAAAATTTTTCGCAATTCTGCTGCTCCAAACGCGAAACCAGAATGGCCTAGGGAAAAAGTACACATACCGTTGTAATCGGGCGAGTTTCTACTTTCAGACGCAACAAGAATTTTTGGGTTGTGTCAATCCGTTCGCGAGATATGGGAGTTTGAAGCCAAGAAATGGTTGAGAACGCAAAAAATTTTTCGCACTTCTGCTGCTCCAATCGCTTAACCAGAATGACCTAGGGGAAAAACACACATACCGTTGTAATCGGGCGTGCTTCTACTTTCAGATGCAATACGAATTTTTGGGTTAGGTCAATCCGTTCGCGAGATATGGGAGTTTGAAGCTAAGAAATGGTAGAGAAGAGAACAAATTATTCGCAATTCTGCTGCTCCAAACGCTTAACCAGAATGGCCTAGGGAAAAAATGCACATACCGTTGTAATCGGGCGAGTTTCTACTTTCAGATGCAATAGGAATTTTTGGGTTAGGTCAATCCGTTCGCGAGATATGGGAGTTTGAAGCCAAGAAATGGTTGAGAAGACAACAAATTTTTCGCACTTCTGCTGCTCCAATCGCATAACCAGAATGACCTAGGGAAAAAGTACACATACCGTTGTAATCGGGCGAGTTTCTACTTTCCGACGCAACAAGAATTTTTGGGTTGGTTCAATCCGTTCGCGAGATATGGGAGTTTGAAGCCAAGAAATGGTTGAGAACGCAAAAAATTTTTCGCAATTCTGCTGCTCCAAACGCTTAACCAGAATGGCCTAGGGAAAAAATGCACATACCGTTGTAATCGGGCGAGATTCTACTTTCAGATGCAATAGGAATTTTTGGGTTAGGTCAATCCGTTCGCGAGATATGGGAGTTTGAAGCCAAGAAATGGTTGAGAAGGCAAAAAATTTTTCGCAATTCTGCTGCTCCAAACGCTTAACCAGAATGGCCTAGGGAAAAAATACACATACCGTTGTAACCGGGCGTGTTTCTACTTTCAGATGCAATAGGAATTTTTGGGTTAGGTCAATCCGTTCGCGAGATATGGGAGTTTGAAGCCAAGAAATGGTTGAGAAGAGAACAAATTTTTCGCAATTCTGCTGCTCCAAACGCTTAACGAGAATGGCCTAGGGAAAAAATGTACATACCGTTGTAATCAGGCGAGTTTCTACTTTCAGATGCAATAGGAATTTTTGGGTTAGGTCAATCCGTTCGCGAGATATGGGAGTTTGAATCTAAGAAATGGTTGACAAGACAACAAATTTTTCGCAATTCTGCTGCTCCAATCGCTTAACCAGAATGGCCTAGGAAAAAATACACATACCGTTGTAATCGGGCGAGTTTCTACTTTCAGATGCAATAGGAATTTTTGGGTTAGGTCCATCCGTTCGCGAGATATGGGACTTTGAAGCTAAGGAATGGTTGAGAAGGCAAAAAATTTTTCGCAATTCTGCTGCTCCAAACGTTTAACCAGATTGGCCTAGGGAAAAAATACGCATACCGTTGTAATCGGGCGAGTTTCTACTTTCAGATGCAATAGGAATTTTTGGGTTTGGTCAATCTGCTCGCGAGATATGGGAGTTTGAAGCTAAGAAATGGTTGAGAAGACAACAAATCTTTCGCACTTCTGCTGCTCCAATCGCATAACCAGAATGACCTAGGGAAAAAGTACACATACCGCTGTAATCGGGCGAGTTTCTACTTTCCGACGCAACAAGAATTTTTGGGTTGGTTCAATCCGTTCGCGAGATATGGGAGTTTGAAGCCAAGAAATGGTTGAGAACGCAAAAAATTTTTCGCAATTCTGCTGCTCCAAACGCTTAACCAGAATGGCCTAGGGAAAAAATGCACATACCGTTGTAATCGGGCGAGATTTTACTTTCAGATGCAATAGGAATTTTTGGGTTAGGTCAATCCGTTCGCGAGATATGGGAGTTTGAAGCCAAGAAATGGTTGAGAAGGCAAAAAATTTTTCGCAATTCTGCTGCTCCAAACGCTTCACCAGAATGGCCTAGGGAAAAAATACACATACCGTTGTAACCGGGCGAGTTTCTACTTTCAGATGCAATAGGAATTTTTGGGTTAGGTCAATCCGTTCGCGAGATATGGGAGTTTGAAGCCAAGAAATGGTTGAGAAGAGAACAAATTTTTCGCAATTCTGCTGCTCCAAACGCTTAACGAGAATGGCCTAGGGAAAAAATGTACATACCGTTGTAATCAGGCGAGTTTCTACTTTCAGATGCAATAGGAATTTTTGGGTTAGGTCAATCCGTTCGCGAGATATGGGAGTTTGAATCTAAGAAATGGTTGACAAGACAACAAATTTTTCGCACTTCTGCTGCTCCAATCGCTTAACCAGAATGGCCTAGGAAAAAATACACATACCGTTGTAATCGGGCGAGTTTCTACTTTCAGATGCAATAGGAACTTTTGGGTTAGGTCCATCCGTTCGCGAGATATGGGACTTTGAAGCTAAGGAATGGTTGAGAAGGCAAAAAATTTTTCGCAATTCTGCTGCTCCAAACGTTTAACCAGATTGGCCTAGGGAAAAAATACGCATACCGTTGTAATCGGGCGAGTTTCTACTTTCAGATGCAATAGGAATTTTTGGGTTTGGTCAATCCGCTCGCGAGATATGGGAGTTTGAAGCTAAGAAATGGTTGAGAAGAGAATAAATTTTTCGCAATTCTGCTGCTCCAAACGCTTAACCAGAATGGCCTAGGGAAAAAATGCACATACCGTTGTAATCGGGCGAGTTTCTACTTTCAGATGCAATAGGAATTTTTGGGTTAGGTCAATCCGCTCGCGAGATATGGGGGTTTGAAGCTAAGAAATGGTTGAGAAGAGAATAAATTTTTCGCAATTCTGCTGCTCCAAACGCTTAACCAGAATGGCCTAGGGAAAAAATACACATACCGTTGTAATCGGGCGAGTTTCTACTTTCAGATGCAATAGGAATTTTTGGGTTAGGTCAATCCGTTCGCGAGATATGGGAGTTTGAAGCCAAGAAATGGTTGAGAAGGCACCAAATTTTTCGCACTTCTGCTGCTCCAAACGCTTAACCAGAATGGCCTAGGGAAAAAATACACATACTGTTGTAATCGGCCGAGTTTCTACTTTCAGACGCAACAGGAATTTTTGGGGTGGGTCAATCCGTTCGCGTGATATGGGAGTTTGAAGCCAAGAAATGGTTGAGAACGCAAAAAATTTTTCGCAATTCTGCTGCTCCAAACGCGAAACCAGAATGGCCTAGGGAAAAAGTACACATACCGTTGTAATCGGGCGAGTTTCTACTTTCAGACGCAACAAGAATTTTTGGGTTGTGTCAATCCGTTCGCGAGATATGGGAGTTTGAAGCCAAGAAATGGTTGAGAACGCAAAAAATTTTTCACAATTCTGCTGCTCCAAACGCTTTACCAGAATGGCCTAGGGAAAAAATGCACATACCGTTGTAATCGGGCGAGATTCTACTTTCAGATGCAATAGGAATTTTTGGGTTAGGTCAATCCGTTCGCGAGGTATGGGAGTTTGAAGCCAAGAAATGGTTGAGAAGGCAAAAAATTTTTCGCACTTCTGCTGCTCCAATCGCTTAACCAGAATGGCCTAGGAAAAAATACACATACCGTTGTAATCGGGCGAGTTTCTACTTTCAGATGCAATGGGAATTTTTGGGTTAGGTCCATCCGTTCGCCAGACATGGGACTTTGAAGCTAAGGAATGGTTGAGAAGGCAAAAAATTTTTCGCAATTCTGCTGCTCCAAACGTTTAACCAGATTGGCCTAGGGAAAAAATACGCATACCGTTGTAATCGGGCGTGTTTCTACTTTCAGATGCAATAGGAATTTTTGGGTTCCGTCAATCCGCTCGCGAGATATGGGGGTTTGAAGCTAAGAAATGGTTGAGAAGAGAATAAATTTTTCGCAATTCTGCTGCTCCAAACGCTTAACCAGAATGGCCTAGGGAAAAAATGCACATACCGTTGTGATCGGGCGAGTTTCTACTTTCAGACGCAGCAGGAATTTTTGGGTTTGGTCAATCCGTTCGCGAGATATGGGAGTTTGAAACTAAGAAATGGTTGAGAAGAGAATAAATTTTTCGCAATTCTGCTGCTCCAAACGCTTAACCAGAATGGCCTAGGGAAAAAATACACATACCGTTGTAATCGGGCGAGTTTCTACTTTCAGATGCAATAGGAATTTTTGGGTTAGGTCAATCCGTTCGCGAGATATGGGAGTTTGAAGCCAAGAAATGGTTGAGAAGAGAACAAATTTTTCGCACTTCTGCTGCTCCAAACGCTTAACCAGAATGGCCTAGGGAAAAAATACACATACTGTTGTAATCGGCCGAGTTTCTACTTTCAGACGCAACAGGAATTTTTGGGGTGGGTCAATCCGTTCGCGTGATATGGGAGTTTGAAGCCAAGAAATGGTTGAGAACGCAAAAAATTTTTCGCAATTCTGCTGCTCCAAACGCGAAACCAGAATGGCCTAGGGAAAAAGTACACATACCGTTGTAATCGGGCGAGTTTCTACTTTCAGACGCAACAAGAATTTTTGGGTTGTGTCAATCCGTTCGCGAGATATGGGAGTTTGAAGCCAAGAAATGGTTGAGAACGCAAAAAATTTTTTACAATTCTGCTGCTCCAAACGCTTTACCAGAATGGCCTAGGGAAAAAATGCACATACCGTTGTAATCGGGCGAGATTCTACTTTCAGATGCAATAGGAATTTTTGGGTTAGGTCAATCCGTTCGCGAGATATGGGAGTTTGAAGCCAAGAAATGGTTGAGAAGGCACCAAATTTTTCGCACTTCTGCTGCTCCAAACGCTTAACCAGAATGGACTAGGGAAAAAATACACATACTGTTGTAATCGGCCGAGTTTCTACTTTCAGACGCAACAGGAATTTTTGGGTTGTGTCAATCCGTTCGCGAGATATGGGAGTTTGAAGCCAAGAAATGGTTGAGAACGCAAAAAAAATTTCACAATTCTGCTGCTCCAAACGCTTTACCAGAATGGCCTAGGGCAAAAATGCACATACCGTTGTAATCGGGCGAGATTCTACTTTCAGATGCAATAGGAATTTTTGGGTTAGGTCAATCCGTTCGCGAGAGATGGGAGTTTGAAGCTAAGAAATGGTTGAGAAGAGAATAAATTTTTCGCAATTCTGCTGCTCCAAACGCTTAACCAGAATGGCCTAGGGAAAAAATACACATACCGTTGTAATCGGGCGAGTTTCTGCTTTCAGATGCAATAGGAATTTTTGGGTTAGGTCCATCCGTCCGCGAGATATGGGAGTTTGAAGCTAAGATATGGTTGACAAGACATCAAATTTTTCGCACTTCTGCTGCTCCAATCGCTTAACCAGAATGACCTAGGGAAAAAGTACACATACCGTTGTAATCGGGCGAGTTTCTACTTTCAGACGCAACAAGAATTTTTGGGTTGGGTCAATCCGTTCGCGAGATATGGGAGTTTGAAGCCAAGAAATGGTTGAGAACGCAAAAAATTTTTCGCAATTCTGCTGTTCCAAACGCTTAACCAGAATGGCCTAGGGAAAAATGCACATACCGTTGTAATCGGGCGTGTTTCTACTTTCAGATGCAATAGGAATTTTTGGGTTCCGTCAATCCGCTCGCGAGATATGGGGGTTTGAAGCTAAGAAATGGTTGAGAAGAGAATAAATTTTTCGCAATTCTGCTGCTCCAAACGCTTAACCAGAATGGCCTAGGGAAAAAATGCACATACCGTTGTGATCGGGCGAGTTTCTACTTTCAGACGCAGCAGGAATTTTTGGGTTTGGTCAATCCGTTCGCGAGATATGGGAGTTTGAAACTAAGAAATGGTTGAGAAGAGAATAAATTTTTCGCAATTCTGCTGCTCCAAACGCTTAACCAGAATGGCCTAGGGAAAAAATACACATACCGTTGTAATCGGGCGAGTTTCTACTTTCAGATGCAATAGGAATTTTTGGGTTAGGTCAATCCGTTCGCGAGATATGGGAGTTTGAAGCCAAGAAATGGTTGAGAAGAGAACAAATTTTTCGCACTTCTGCTGCTCCAAACGCTTAACCAGAATGGCCTAGGGAAAAAATACACATACTGTTGTAATCGGCCGAGTTTCTACTTTCAGACGCAACAGGAATTTTTGGGGTGGGTCAATCCGTTCGCGTGATATGGGAGTTTGAAGCCAAGAAATGGTTGAGAACGCAAAAAATTTTTCGCAATTCTGCTGCTCCAAACGCGAAACCAGAATGGCCTAGGGAAAAAGTACACATACCGTTGTAATCGGGCGAGTTTCTACTTTCAGACGCAACAAGAATTTTTGGGTTGTGTCAATCCGTTCGCGAGATATGGGAGTTTGAAGCCAAGAAATGGTTGAGAACGCAAAAAATTTTTTACAATTCTGCTGCTCCAAACGCTTTACCAGAATGGCCTAGGGAAAAAATGCACATACCGTTGTAATCGGGCGAGATTCTACTTTCAGATGCAATAGGAATTTTTGGGTTAGGTCAATCCGTTCGCGAGATATGGGAGTTTGAAGCCAAGAAATGGTTGAGAAGGCACCAAATTTTTCGCACTTCTGCTGCTCCAAACGCTTAACCAGAATGGACTAGGGAAAAAATACACATACTGTTGTAATCGGCCGAGTTTCTACTTTCAGACGCAACAGGAATTTTTGGGGTGGGTCAATCCGTTCGCGTGATATGGGAGTTTGAAGCCAAGAAATGGTTGAGAACGCAAAAAATTTTTCGCAATTCTGCTGCTCCAAACGCGAAACCAGAATGGCCTAGGGAAAAAGTACACATACCGTTGTAATCGGGCGAGTTTCTACTTTCAGACGCAACAAGAATTTTTGGGTTGTGTCAATCCGTTCGCGAGATATGGGAGTTTGAAGCCAAGAAATGGTTGAGAACGCAAAAAAAATTTCACAATTCTGCTGCTCCAAACGCTTTACCAGAATGGCCTAGGGCAAAAATGCACATACCGTTGTAATCGGGCGAGATTCTACTTTCAGATGCAATAGGAATTTTTGGGTTAGGTCAATCCGTTCGCGAGAGATGGGAGTTTGAAGCTAAGAAATGGTTGAGAAGAGAATAAATTTTTCGCAATTCTGCTGCTCCAAACGCTTAACCAGAATGGCCTAGGGAAAAAATACACATACCGTTGTAATCGGGCGAGTTTCTGCTTTCAGATGCAATAGGAATTTTTGGGTTAGGTCCATCCGTCCGCGAGATATGGGAGTTTGAAGCTAAGATATGGTTGACAAGACATCAAATTTTTCGCACTTCTGCTGCTCCAATCGCTTAACCAGAATGACCTAGGGAAAAAGTACACATACCGTTGTAATCGGGCGAGTTTCTACTTTCAGACGCAACAAGAATTTTTGGGTTGGGTCAATCCGTTCGCGAGATATGGGAGTTTGAAGCCAAGAAATGGTTGAGAACGCAAAAAATTTTTCGCAATTCTGCTGTTCCAAACGCTTAACCAGAATGGCCTAGGGAAAAATGCACATACCGTTGTAATGGGGCGAGATTCTACTTTCAGATGCAATTGGAATTTTTGGGTTAGGTCAATCCGTTCGCGAGATATGGGAGTTTGAAGCCAAGAAATAGTTGAGAAGGCAAAAAATTTTTTGCAATTCTGCTGCTCCAAACGCTTAACCAGAATGGCCTAGGGAAAAAATACACATACCGTTGTAATCTGGCGAGTTTCTACTTTCAGATGCAATAGGAATTTTTGGGTTAGGTCAATCCGTTCGCGAGATATGGGAGTTTGAAGCCAAGAATTGGTTGAGAAGAGAACAAATTTTTCGCAATTCTGCTGCTCCAAACGCTTAACCAGAATAGCCTAGGAAAAAATACACATACCGTTGTAATCGGGCGAGTTTCTACTTTCAGACGCAACAAGAATTTTTGGGTTGGGTCAATCCGATCGCGAGATATGGGAGTTTGAAGCCAAGAAATGGTTGAGAACGCAAAAAATTTTTCGCAATTCTGCTGCTCCAAACGCTTAACCAGAATGGCCTAGGGAAAAAATGCACATACAGTTGTAATCGGGCGAGATTCTACTTTCAGATGCAATAGGAATTTTTGGGTTAGGTCAATCCGTTCGCGAGATATGGGAGTTTGAAGCCCAGAAATGGTTGAGAAGGCAACAAATTTTTCGCAATTCTGCTGCTCCAAACGCTTAACCAGAATGGCCTAGGGAAAAAATGCACATACCGTTGTAATCAGGCGAGTTTCTACTTTCAGATGCAATAGGAATTTTTGGGTTAGGTCAATCCGTTCGCGAGATATGGGAGTTTGAATCTAAGAAATGGTTGACAAGACAACAAATTTTTCGCACTTCTGCTGCTCCAATCGCTTAACCAGAATGGCCTAGGAAAAAATACACATACCGTTGTAATCGGGCGAGTTTCTACTTTCAGATGCAATAGGAATTTTTGGGTTAGGTCCATCCGTTCGCGAGATATGGGACTTTGAAGCTAAGGAATGGTTGAGAAGGCAAAAAATTTTTCGCAATTCTGCTGCTCCAAACGTTCAACCAGAATGACCTAGGGAAAAAGTACACATACCGTTGTAATCGGGCGAGTTTCTACTTTCAGACGCAACAAGAATTTTTGGGTTGGGTCAATCCGTTCGCGAGATATGGGAGTTTGAAGCCAAGAAATGGTTGAGAACGCAAAAAATTTTTCGCAATTCTGCTGTTCCAAACGCTTAACCAGAATGGCCTAGGGAAAAATGCACATACCGTTGTAATGGGGCGAGATTCTACTTTCAGATGCAATTGGAATTTTTGGGTTAGGTCAATCCGTTCGCGAGATATGGGAGTTTGAAGCCAAGAATTGGTTGAGAAGAGAACAAATTTTTCGCAATTCTGCTGCTCCAAACGCGAAACCAGAATGGCCTAGGGAAAAAGTACACATACCGTTGTAATCGGGCGAGTTTCTACTTTCAGACGCAACAAGAATTTTTGGGTTGTGTCAATCCGTTCGCGAGATATGGGAGTTTGAAGCCAAGAAATGGTTGAGAACGCAAAAAATTTTTTACAATTCTGCTGCTCCAAACGCTTTACCAGAATGGCCTAGGGAAAAAATGCACATACCGTTGTAATCGGGCGAGATTCTACTTTCAGATGCAATAGGAATTTTTGGGTTAGGTCAATCCGTTCGCGAGATATGGGAGTTTGAAGCCAAGAAATGGTTGAGAAGGCACCAAATTTTTCGCACTTCTGCTGCTCCAAACGCTTAACCAGAATGGACTAGGGAAAAAATACACATACTGTTGTAATCGGCCGAGTTTCTACTTTCAGACGCAACAGGAATTTTTGGTGTGGGTCAATCCGTTCGCGTGATATGGGAGTTTGAAGCCAAGAAATGGTTGAGAACGCAAAAAATTTTTCGCAATTCTGCTGCTCCAAACGCGAAACCAGAATGGCCTAGGGAAAAAGTACACATACCGTTGTAATCGGGCGAGTTTCTACTTTCAGACGCAACAAGAATTTTTGGGTTGTGTCAATCCGTTCGCGAGATATGGGAGTTTGAAGCCAAGAAATGGTTGAGAACGCAAAAAAAATTTCACAATTCTGCTGCTCCAAACGCTTTACCAGAATGGCCTAGGGCAAAAATGCACATACCGTTGTAATCGGGCGAGATTCTACTTTCAGATGCAATAGGAATTTTTGGGTTAGGTCAATCCGTTCGCGAGAGATGGGAGTTTGAAGCTAAGAAATGGTTGAGAAGAGAATAAATTTTTCGCAATTCTGCTGCTCCAAACGCTTAACCAGAATGGCCTAGGGAAAAAATACACATACCGTTGTAATCGGGCGAGTTTCTGCTTTCAGATGCAATAGGAATTTTTGGGTTAGGTCCATCCGTCCGCGAGATATGGGAGTTTGAAGCTAAGATATGGTTGACAAGACATCAAATTTTTCGCACTTCTGCTGCTCCAATCGCTTAACCAGAATGACCTAGGGAAAAAGTACACATACCGTTGTAATCGGGCGAGTTTCTACTTTCAGACGCAACAAGAATTTTTGGGTTGGGTCAATCCGTTCGCGAGATATGGGAGTTTGAAGCCAAGAAATGGTTGAGAACGCAAAAAATTTTTCGCAATTCTGCTGTTCCAAACGCTTAACCAGAATGGCCTAGGGAAAAATGCACATACCGTTGTAATGGGGCGAGATTCTACTTTCAGATGCAATTGGAATTTTTGGGTTAGGTCAATCCGTTCGCGAGATATGGGAGTTTGAAGCCAAGAAATAGTTGAGAAGGCAAAAAATTTTTTGCAATTCTGCTGCTCCAAACGCTTAACCAGAATGGCCTAGGGAAAAAATACACATACCGTTGTAATCTGGCGAGTTTCTACTTTCAGATGCAATAGGAATTTTTGGGTTAGGTCAATCCGTTCGCGAGATATGGGAGTTTGAAGCCAAGAATTGGTTGAGAAGAGAACAAATTTTTCGCAATTCTGCTGCTCCAAACGCTTAACCAGAATAGCCTAGGAAAAAATACACATACCGTTGTAATCGGGCGAGTTTCTACTTTCAGACGCAACAAGAATTTTTGGGTTGGGTCAATCCGATCGCGAGATATGGGAGTTTGAAGCCAAGAAATGGTTGAGAACGCAAAAAATTTTTCGCAATTCTGCTGCTCCAAACGCTTAACCAGAATGGCCTAGGGAAAAAATGCACATACAGTTGTAATCGGGCGAGATTCTACTTTCAGATGCAATAGGAATTTTTGGGTTAGGTCAATCCGTTCGCGAGATATGGGAGTTTGAAGCCCAGAAATGGTTGAGAAGGCAACAAATTTTTCGCAATTCTGCTGCTCCAAACGCTTAACCAGAATGGCCTAGGGAAAAAATGCACATACCGTTGTAATCAGGCGAGTTTCTACTTTCAGATGCAATAGGAATTTTTGGGTTAGGTCAATCCGTTCGCGAGATATGGGAGTTTGAATCTAAGAAATGGTTGACAAGACAACAAATTTTTCGCACTTCTGCTGCTCCAATCGCTTAACCAGAATGGCCTAGGAAAAAATACACATACCGTTGTAATCGGGCGAGTTTCTACTTTCAGATGCAATAGGAATTTTTGGGTTAGGTCCATCCGTTCGCGAGATATGGGACTTTGAAGCTAAGGAATGGTTGAGAAGGCAAAAAATTTTTCGCAATTCTGCTGCTCCAAACGTTCAACCAGAATGACCTAGGGAAATAGTACACATACCGTTGTAATCGGGCGAGTTTCTACTTTCAGACGCAACAAGAATTTTTGGGTTGGGTCAATCCGTTCGCGAGATATGGGAGTTTGAAGCCAAGAAATGGTTGAGAACGCAAAAAATTTTTCGCAATTCTGCTGTTCCAAACGCTTAACCAGAATGGCCTAGGGAAAAATGCACATACCGTTGTAATGGGGCGAGATTCTACTTTCAGATGCAATTGGAATTTTTGGGTTAGGTCAATCCGTTCGCGAGATATGGGAGTTTGAAGCCAAGAATTGGTTGAGAAGAGAACAAATTTTTCGCAATTCTGCTGCTCCAAACGCTTAACCAGAATAGCCTAGGAAAAAATACACATACCGTTGTAATCGGGCGAGTTTCTACTTTCAGACGCAACAAGAATTTTTGGGTTGGGTCAATCCGATCGCGAGATATGGGAGTTTGAAGCCAAGAAATGGTTGAGAACGCAAAAAATTTTTCGCAATTCTGCTGCTCCAAACGCTTAACCAGAATGGCCTAGGGAAAAAATGCACATACCGTTGTAATCGGGCGAGATTCTACTTTCAGATGCAATAGGAATTTTTGGGTTAGGTCAATCCGTTCGCGAGATATGGGAGTTTGAAGCCAAGAAATGGTTGAGAAGGCAACAAATTTTTCGCAATTCTGCTGCTCCAAACGCTTAACCAGAATGGCCTAGGGAAAAAATGCACATACCGTTGTAATCAGGCGAGTTTCTACTTTCAGATGCAATAGGAATTTTTGGGTTAGGTCAATCCGTTCGCGAGATATGGGAGTTTGAATCTAAGAAATGGTTGACAAGACAACAAATTTTTCGCACTTCTGCTGCTCCAATCGCTTAACCAGAATGGCCTAGGAAAAAATACACATACCGTTGTAATCGGGCGAGTTTCTACTTTCAGATGCAATAGGAATTTTTGGGTTAGGTCCATCCGTTCGCGAGGTATGGGACTTTGAAGCTAAGGAATGGTTGAGAAGGCAAAAAATTTTTCGCAATTCTGCTGCTCCAAACGTTCAACCAGATTGGCCTAGGGAAAAAATACGCATACCGTTGTAATCGGGCGAGTTTCTACTTTCAGATGCAATAGGAATTTTTGGGTTCGGTCAATCCGTTCGCGAGATATGGGACAATGAAGCGAAGAAATGGTTGAGAAGACAACAAATTTTTCGCACTTCTGCTGCTCCAATCGCTTAACCAGAATGACCTAGGGGAAAAACACACATACCGTTGTAATCGGGCGTGCTTCTACTTTCAGATGCAATACGAATTTTTGGGTTAGGTCAATCCGTTCGCGAGATATGGGAGTTTGAAGCTAAGAAATGGTAGAGAAGAGAACAAATTATTCGCAATTCTGCTGCTCCAAACGCTTAACCAGAATGGCCTAGGGAAAAAATGCACATACCGTTGTAATCGGGCGCGTTTCTACTTTCAGATGCAATAGGAATTTTTGGGTTAGGTCAATCCGTTCGCGAGATATGGGAGTTTGAAGCCAAGAAATGGTTGAGAAGACAACAAATTTTTCGCAATTCTGCTGCTCCAAACGCTTAACGAGAATGGCCTAGGGAAAAAATGCACATACCGTTGTAATCAGGCGAGTTTCTACTTTCAGATGCAATAGGAATTTTTGGGTTAGGTCACTCCGTTCGCGAGATATGGGAGTTTGAATCTAAGAAATGGTTGACAAGACAACAAATTTTTCGCACTTCTGCTGCTCCAATCGCTTAACCAGAATGGCCTAGGAAAAAAATACACATACCGTTGTAATCGGGCGAGTATCTACTTTCAGATGCAATAGGAATTTTTGGGTTAGGTCCATCCGTTCGCGAGATATGGGACTTTGAAGCTAAGGAATGGTTGAGAAGGCAAAAAATTTTTCGCAATTCTGCTGCTCCAAACGTTTAACCAGATTGGCCTAGGGAAAAAATACGCATACCGTTGTAATCGGGCGAGTTTCTACTTTCAGATGCAATAGGAATTTTTGGGTTTGGTCAATCCGCTCGCGAGATATGGGAGTTTGAAGCTAAGAAATGGTTCAGAAGAGAATAAATTTTTCGCAATTCTGCTGCTCCAAACGCGAAACCAGAATGGCCTAGGGAAAAAGTGCACATACCGTTGTAATCGGGCGAGTTTCTACTTTCAGACGCAACAAGAATTTTTGGGTTGTGTCAATCCGTTCGCGAGATATGGGAGTTTGAAGCCAAGAAATGGTTGAGAACGCAAAAAATTTTTCACAATTCTGCTGCTCCAAACGCTTTACCAGAATGGCCTAGGGAAAAAATGCACATACCGTTGTAATCGGGCGAGATTCTACTTTCAGATGCAATAGGAATTTTTGGGTTAGGTCAATCCGTTCGCGAGATATGGGAGTTTGAATCTAAGAAATGGTTGACAAGACAACAAATTTTTCGCACTTCTGCTGCTCCAAACGCTTAACCAGAATAGCCTAGGAAAAAATACACATACCGTTGTAATCGGGCGAGTTTCTACTTTCAGACGCAACAAGAATTTTTGGGTTGGGTCAATCCGATCGCGAGATATGGGAGTTTGAAGCCAAGAAATGGTTGAGAACGCAAAAAATTTTTCGCAATTCTGCTGCTCCAAACGCTTAACCAGAATGGCCTAGGGAAAAAATGCACATACCGTTGTAATCGGGCGAGATTCTACTTTCAGATGCAATAGGAATTTTTGGGTTAGGTCAATCCGTTCGCGAGATATGGGAGTTTGAAGCCAAGAAATGGTTGAGAAGGCAACAAATTTTTCGCAATTCTGCTGCTCCAAACGCTTAACCAGAATGGCCTAGGGAAAAAATGCACATACCGTTGTAATCAGGCGAGTTTCTACTTTCAGATGCAATAGGAATTTTTGGGTTAGGTCAATCCGTTCGCGAGATATGGGAGTTTGAATCTAAGAAATGGTTGACAAGACAACAAATTTTTCGCACTTCTGCTGCTCCAATCGCTTAACCAGAATGGCCTAGGAAAAAATACACATACCGTTGTAATCGGGCGAGTTTCTACTTTCAGATGCAATAGGAATTTTTGGGTTAGGTCCATCCGTTCGCGAGATATGGGACTTTGAAGCTAAGGAATGGTTGAGAAGGCAAAAAATTTTTCGCAATTCTGCTGCTCCAAACGTTCAACCAGAATGACCTAGGGAAAAAGTACACATACCGTTGTAATCGGGCGAGTTTCTACTTTCAGACGCAACAAGAATTTTTGGGTTGGGTCAATCCGTTCGCGAGATATGGGAGTTTGAAGCCAAGAAATGGTTGAGAACGCAAAAAATTTTTCGCAATTCTGCTGTTCCAAACGCTTAACCAGAATGGCCTAGGGAAAAATGCACATACCGTTGTAATGGGGCGAGATTCTACTTTCAGATGCAATTGGAATTTTTGGGTTAGGTCAATCCGTTCGCGAGATATGGGAGTTTGAAGCCAAGAAATAGTTGAGAAGGCAAAAAATTTTTTGCAATTCTGCTGCTCCAAACGCTTAACCAGAATGGCCTAGGGAAAAAATACACATACCGTTGTAATCTGGCGAGTTTCTACTTTCAGATGCAATAGGAATTTTTGGGTTAGGTCAATCCGTTCGCGAGATATGGGAGTTTGAAGCCAAGAATTGGTTGAGAAGAGAACAAATTTTTCGCAATTCTGCTGCTCCAAACGCTTAACCAGAATAGCCTAGGAAAAAATACACATACCGTTGTAATCGGGCGAGTTTCTACTTTCAGACGCAACAAGAATTTTTGGGTTGGGTCAATCCGATCGCGAGATATGGGAGTTTGAAGCCAAGAAATGGTTGAGAACGCAAAAAATTTTTCGCAATTCTGCTGCTCCAAACGCTTAACCAGAATGGCCTAGGGAAAAAATGCACATACCGTTGTAATCGGGCGAGATTCTACTTTCAGATGCAATAGGAATTTTTGGGTTAGGTCAATCCGTTCGCGAGATATGGGAGTTTGAAGCCAAGAAATGGTTGAGAAGGCAACAAATTTTTCGCAATTCTGCTGCTCCAAACGCTTAACCAGAATGGCCTAGGGAAAAAATGCACATACCGTTGTAATCAGGCGAGTTTCTACTTTCAGATGCAATAGGAATTTTTGGGTTAGGTCAATCCGTTCGCGAGATATGGGAGTTTGAATCTAAGAAATGGTTGACAAGAAAACAAATTTATCGCACTTCTGCTGCTCCAATCGCTTAACCAGAATGGCCTAGGAAAAAATACACATACCGTTGTAATCGGGCGAGTTTCTACTTTCAGATGCAATAGGAATTTTTGGGTTAGGTCCATCCGTTCGCGAGATATGGGACTTTGAAGCTAAGGAATGGTTGAGAAGGCAAAAAATTTTTCGCAATTCTGCTGCTCCAAACGTTCAACCAGATTGGCCTAGGGAAAAAATACGCATACCGTTGTAATCGGGCGAGTTTCTACTTTCAGATGCAATAGGAATTTTTGGGTTCGGTCAATCCGTTCGCGAGATATGGGACAATGAAGCGAAGAAATGGTTGAGAAGACAACAAATTTTTCGCACTTCTGCTGCTCCAATCGCTTAACCAGAATGACCTAGGGGAAAAACACACATACCGTTGTAATCGGGCGTGCTTCTACTTTCAGATGCAATACGAATTTTTGGGTTAGGTCAATCCGTTCGCGAGATATGGGAGTTTGAAGCTAAGAAATGGTAGAGAAGAGAACAAATTATTCGCAATTCTGCTGCTCCAAACGCTTAACCAGAATGGCCTAGGGAAAAAATGCACATACCGTTGTAATCAGGCGAGTTTCTACTTTCAGATGCAATAGGAATTTTTGGGTTAGGTCAATCCGTTCGCGAGATATGGGAGTTTGAATCTAAGAAATGGTTGACAAGACAACAAATTTTTCGCACTTCTGCTGCTCCAATCGCTTAACCAGAATGGCCTAGGAAAAAATACACATACCGTTGTAATCGGGCGAGTTTCTACTTTCAGATGCAATAGGAATTTTTGGGTTAGGTCCATCCGTTCGCGAGATATGGGACTTTGAAGCTAAGGAATGGTTGAGAAGGCAAAAAATTTTTCGCAATTCTGCTGCTCCAAACGTTCAACCAGATTGGCCTAGGGAAAAAATACGCATACCGTTGTAATCGGGCGAGTTTCTACTTTCAGATGCAATAGGAATTTTTGGGTTCGGTCAATCCGTTCGCGAGATATGGGACAATGAAGCCAAGAAATGGTTGAGAAGAGAACAAATTTTTCGCAATTCTGCTGCTCCAAACGCTTAACGAGAATGGCCTAGGGAAAAAATGCACATACCGTTGTAATCAGGCGAGTTTCTACTTTCAGATGCAATAGGAATTTTTGGGTTAGGTCACTCCGTTCGCGAGATATGGGAGTTTGAATCTAAGAAATGGTTGACAAGACAACAAATTTTTCGCACTTCTGCTGCTCCAATCGCTTAACCAGAATGGCCTAGGAAAAAAATACACATACCGTTGTAATCGGGCGAGTATCTACTTTCAGATGCAATAGGAATTTTTGGGTTAGGTCCATCCGTTCGCGAGATATGGGACTTTGAAGCTAAGGAATGGTTGAGAAGGCAAAAAATTTTTCGCAATTCTGCTGCTCCAAACGTTTAACCAGATTGGCCTAGGGAAAAAATACGCATACCGTTGTAATCGGGCGAGTTTCGACTTTCAGATGCAATAGGAATTTTTGGGTTTGGTCAATCCGCTCGCGAGATATGGGAGTTTGAAGCTAAGAAATGGTTCAGAAGAGAATAAATTTTTCGCAATTCTGCTGCTCCAAACGCGAAACCAGAATGGCCTAGGGAAAAAGTGCACATACCGTTGTAATCGGGCGAGTTTCTACTTTCAGACGCAACAAGAATTTTTGGGTTGTGTCAACCGTTCGCGAGATATGGGAGTTTGAAGCCAAGAAATGGTTGAGAACGCAAAAAATTTTTCACAATTCTGCTGCTCCAAACGCTTTACCAGAATGGCCTAGGGAAAAAATGCACATACCGTTGTAATCGGGCGAGATTCTACTTTCAGATGCAATAGGAATTTTTGGGTTAGGTCAATCCGTTCGCGAGATATGGGAGTTTGAAGCCAAGAAATAGTTGAGAAGGCAAAAAATTTTTCGCAATTCTGCTGCTCCAAACGCTTAACCAGAATGGCCTAGGGAAAAAATACACATACCGTTGTAATCGGGCGAGTTTCTACTTTCAGATGCAATAGGAATTTTTGGGTTAGGTCAATCCGTTCGCGAGATATGGGAGTTTGAAGCCAAGAATTGGTTGAGAAGAGAACAAATTTTTCGCAATTCTGCTGCTCCAAACGCTTAACCAGAATAGCCTAGGAAAAAATACACATACCGTTGTAATCGGGCGAGTTTCTACTTTCAGACGCAACAAGAATTTTTGGGTTGGGTCAATCCGATCGCGAGATATGGGAGTTTGAAGCCAAGAAATGGTTGAGAACGCAAAAAATTTTTCGCAATTCTGCTGCTCCAAACGCTTAACCAGAATGGCCTAGGGAAAAAATGCACATACCGTTGTAATCGGGCGAGATTCTACTTTCAGATGCAATAGGAATTTTTGGGTTAGGTCAATCCGTTCGCGAGGTATGGGAGTTTGAAGCCAAGAAATGGTTGAGAAGGCAAAAAATTTTTCGCAATTCTGCTGCTCCAAACGCTTAACCAGAATGGCCTAGGGAAAAAATGCACATACCGTTGTAATCAGGCGAGTTTCTACTTTCAGATGCAATAGGAATTTTTGGGTTAGGTCAATCCGTTCGCGAGATATGGGAGTTTGAATCTAAGAAATGGTTGACAAGACAACAAATTTTTCGCACTTCTGCTGCTCCAATCGCTTAACCAGAATGGCCGAGGAAAAAATACACATACCGTTGTAATCGGGCGAGTTTCTACTTTCAGATGCAATAGGAATTTTTGGGTTAGGTCCATCCGTTCGCGAGATATGGGACTTTGAAGCTAAGGAATGGTTGAGAAGGCAAAAAATTTTTCGCAATTCTGCTGCTCCAAACGTTTAACCAGATTGGCCTAGGGAAAAAATACGCATACCGTTGTAATCGGGCGAGTTTCTACTTTCGGATGCAATAGGAATTTTTGGGTTCGGTCAATCCGCTCGCGAGATATGGGGGTTTGAAGCTAAGAAATGGTTGAGAAGAGAATAAATTTTTCGCAATTCTGCTGCTCCAAACGCTTAACCAGAATGGCCTAGGGAAAAAATGCACATACCGTTGTAATCGGGCGAGTTTCTACTTTCAGACGCAGCAGGAATTTTTGGGTTTGGTCAATCCGTTCGCGAGATATGGGAGTTTGAAGCTAAGAAATGGTTGAGAAGAGAATAAATTTTTCGCAATTCTGCTGCTCCAAACGCTTAACCAGAATGGTCTAGGGAAAAAATGCACATACCGTTGTAATCGGGCGAGTTTCTACTTTCAGACGCAGCAGGAATTTTTGGGTTTGGTCAATCCGTTCGCGAGATATGGGACTATGAAGCGAAGAAATGGTTGAGAAGACAACAAATTTTTCGCACTTCTGCTGCTCCAATCGCTTAACCAGAATGACCTAGGGGAAAAACACACATACCGTTGTAATCGGGCGTGCTTCTACTTTCAGATGCAATAGGAATTTTTGGGTTAGGTCCATCCGTTCGCGAGATATGGGACTTTGAAGCTAAGGAATGGTTGAGAAGGCAAAAAATTTTTCGCAATTCTGCTGCTCCAAACGTTTAACCAGATTGGCCTAGGGAAAAAATACGCATACCGTTGTAATCGGGCGAGTTTCTACTTTCAGATGCAATAGGAATTTTTGGGTTCGGTCAATCCGCTCGCGAGATATGAGGGTTTGAAGCTAAGAAATGGTTGAGAAGAGAATAAATTTTTCGCAATTCTGCTGCTCCAAACGCTTAACCAGAATGGCCTAGGGAAAAAATGCACATACCGTTGTAATCGGGCGAGTTTCTACTATCAGACGCAGCAGGAATTTTTGGGTTTGGTCAATCCGTTCGCGAGATATGGGAGTTTGAAGCTAAGAAATGGTTGAGAAGAGAATAAATTTTTCGCAATTCTGCTGCTCCAAACGCTTAACCAGAATGGTCTAGGGAAAAAATGCACATACCGTTGTAATCGGGCGAGTTTCTACTTTCAGACGCAGCAGGAATTTTTGGGTTTGGTCAATCCGTTCGCGAGATATGGGAATATGAAGCGAAGAAATGGTTGAGAAGACAACAAATTTTTCGCACTTCTGCTGCTCCAATCGCTTAACCAGAATGACCTAGGGGAAAAACACACATACCGTTGTAATCGGGCGTGCTTCTACTTTCAGATGCAATACGAATTTTTGGGTTAGATCAATCCGTTCGCGGGATATGGGAGTTTGAAGCTAAGAAATGGTAGAGAAGAGAACAAATTATTCGCAATTCTGCTGCTCCAAACGCTTAACCAGAATTGCCTAGGGAAAAAATGCACATACCGTTGTAATCGGGCGAGTTTCTACTTTCAGATGCAATAGGAATTTTTGGGTTAGGTCAATCCGTTCGCGAGATATGGGAGTTTGAAGCCAAGAAATGGTTGAGAAGACAACAAATTTTTCGCACTTCTGCTGCTCCAATCGCTTAACCAGAATGACCTAGGGAAAAAGTACACATACCGTTGTAATCGGGCGAGTTTCTACTTTCAGACGCAACAAGAATTTTTGGCTTGGGTCAATCCGTTCGCGAGATATGGGAGTTTGAAGCAAAGAAATGGTTGAGAAGAGAACAAATTTTTCGCAATTCTGCTGCTCCAAACGCTTAACGAGAATGGCCTAGGGAAAAAGTGCACATACCGTTGTAATCAGGCGAGTTTCTACTTTCAGATGCAATAGGAATTTTTGGGTTAGGTCAATCCGTTCGCGAGATATGGGAGTTTGAATCTAAGAAATGGTTGACAAGACAACAAATTTTTCGCTCTTCTGCTGCTCCAATCGCTTAACCAGAATGGCCTAGGAAAAAAATACACATACCGTTGTAATCGGGCGAGTATCTACTTTCAGATGCAATAGGAATTTTTGGGTTAGGTCCATCCGTTCGCGAGATATGGGACTTTGAAGCTAAGGAATGGTTGAGAAGGCAAAAAATTTTTCGCAATTCTGCTGCTCCAAACGTTTATCCAGATTGGCCTAGGGAAAAAATACGCATACCGTTGTAATCGGGCGAGTTTCTACTTTCAGATGCAATAGGAATTTTTGGGTTTGGTCAATCCGCTCGCGAGATATGGGAGTTTGAAGCTAAGAAATGGTTGAGAAGAGAATAAATTTTTCGCAATTCTGCTGCTCCAAACGCTTAACCAGAATGGCCTAGGGAAAAAATGCACATACCGTTGTAATCGGGCGAGTTTCTACTTTCAGATGCAATAGGAATTTTTGGGTTAGGTCAATCCGTTCGCGAGGTATGGGAGTTTGAAGCCAAGAAATGGTTGAGAAGGCAAAAAATTTTTCGCAATTCTGCTGCTCCAAACGCTTAACCAGAATGGCCTAGGGAAAAAATGCACATACCGTTGTAATCAGGCGAGTTTCTACTTTCAGATGCAATAGGAATTTTTGGGTTAGGTCAATCCGTTCGCGAGATATGGGAGTTTGAATCTAAGAAATGGTTGACAAGACAACAAATTTTTCGCACTTCTGCTGCTCCAATCGCTTAACCAGAATGACCTAGGGGAAAAACACACATACCGTTGTAATCGGGCGTGCTTCTACTTTCAGATGCAATAGGAATTTTTGGGTTAGGTCCATCCGTTCGCGAGATATGGGACTTTGAAGCTAAGGAATGGTTGAGAAGGCAAAAAATTTTTCGCAATTCTGCTGCTCCAAACGTTTAACCAGATTGGCCTAGGGAAAAAATACGCATACCGTTGTAATCGGGCTAGTTTCTACTTTCAGATGCAATAGGAATTTTTGGGTTCGGTCAATCCGCTCGCGAGATATGGGGGTTTGAAGCTAAGAAATGGTTGAGAAGAGAATAAATTTTTCGCAATTCTGCTGCTCCAAACGCTTAACCAGAATGGCCTAGGGAAAAAATGCACATACCGTTGTAATCGGGCGTGCTTCTACTTTCAGATGCAATACGAATTTTTGGGTTAGATCAATCCGTTCGCGGGATATGGGAGTTTGAAGCTAAGAAATGGTAGAGAAGAGAACAAATTATTCGCAATTCTGCTGCTCCAAACGCTTAACCAGAATTGCCTAGGGAAAAAATGCACATACCGTTGTAATCGGGCGAGTTTCTACTTTCAGATGCAATAGGAATTTTTGGGTTAGGTCAATCCGTTCGCGAGATATGGGAGTTTGAAGCCAAGAAATGGTTGAGAAGACAACAAATTTTTCGCACTTCTGCTGCTCCAATCGCTTAACCAGAATTACCTAGGGAAAAAGTACACATACCGTTGTAATCGGGCGAGTTTCTACTTTCAGACGCAACAAGAATTTTTGGCTTGGGTCAATCCGTTCGCGAGATATGGGAGTTTGAAGCAAAGAAATGGTTGAGAAGAGAACAAATTTTTCGCAATTCTGCTGCTCCAAACGCTTAACGAGAATGGCCTAGGGAAAAAGTGCACATACCGTTGTAATCGGGCGAGTTTCTACTTTCAGACGCAACAAGAATTTTTGGCTTGGGTCAATCCGTTCGCGAGATATGGGAGTTTGAAGCAAAGAAATGGTTGAGAAGAGAACAAATTTTTCGCAATTCTGCTGCTCCAAACGCTTAACGAGAATGGCCTAGGGAAAAAGTGCACATACCGTTGTAATCAGGCGAGTTTCTACTTTCAGATGCAATAGGAATTTTTGGGTTAGGTCAATCCGTTCGCGAGATATGGGAGTTTGAATCTAAGAAATGGTTGACAAGACAACAAATTTTTCGCACTTCTGCTGCTCCAATCGCTTAACCAGAATGGCCTAGGAAAAAAATACACATACCGTTGTAATCGGGCGAGTATCTACTTTCAGATGCAATAGGAATTTTTGGGTTAGGTCCATCCGTTCGCGAGATATGGGACTTTGAAGCTAAGGAATGGTTGAGAAGGCAAAAAATTTTTCGCAATTCTGCTGCTCCAAACGTTTATCCAGATTGGCCTAGGGAAAAAATACGCATACCGTTGTAATCGGGCGAGTTTCTACTTTCAGATGCAATAGGAATTTTTGGGTTTGGTCAATCCGCTCGCGAGATATGGGAGTTTGAAGCTAAGAAATGGTTGAGAAGAGAATAAATTTTTCGCACTTCTGCTGCTCCAATCGCTTAACCAGAATGACCTAGGGAAAAAGTACACATACCGTTGTAATCGGGCGAGTTTCTACTTTCAGACGCAACAAGAATTTTTGGCTTGGGTCAATCCGTTTGCGAGATATGGGAGTTTGAAGCAAAGAAATGGTTGAGAAGAGAACAAATTTTTCGCAATTCTGCTGCTCCAAACGCTTAACGAGAATGGCCTAGGGAAAAAGTGCACATACCGTTGTAATCGGGCGAGTTTCTACTTTCAGACGCAACAAGAATTTTTGGCTTGGGTCAATCCGTTCGCGAGATATGGGAGTTTGAAGCAAAGAAATGGTTGAGAAGAGAACAAATTTTTCGCAATTCTGCTGCTCCAAACGCTTAACGAGAATGGCCTAGGGAAAAGTGCACATACCGTTGTAATCAGGCGAGTTTCTACTTTCAGATGCAATAGGAATTTTTGGGTTAGGTCAATCCGTTCGCGAGATATGGGAGTTTGAATCTAAGAAATGGTTGACAAGACAACAAATTTTTCGCACTTCTGCTGCTCCAATCGCTTAACCAGAATGGCCTAGGAAAAAAATACACATACCGTTGTAATCGGGCGAGTATCTACTTTCAGATGCAATAGGAATTTTTGGGTTAGGTCCATCCGTTCGCGAGATATGGGACTTTGAAGCTAAGGAATGGTTGAGAAGGCAAAAAATTTTTCGCAATTCTGCTGCTCCAAACGTTTATCCAGATTGGCCTAGGGAAAAAATACGCATACCGTTGTAATCGGGCGAGTTTCTACTTTCAGATGCAATAGGAATTTTTGGGTTTGGTCAATCCGCTCGCGAGATATGGGAGTTTGAAGCTAAGAAATGGTTGAGAAGAGAATAAATTTTTCGCAATTCTGCTGCTCCAAACGCTTAACCAGAATGGCCTAGGGAAAAAATGCACATACCGTTGTAATCGGGCGAGTTTCTACTTTCAGATGCAATAGGAATTTTTGGGTTAGGTCAATCCGTTCGCGAGATATGGGAGTTTGAAGCCAAGAAATGGTTGAGAAGGCACCAAATTTTTCGCACTTCTGCTCCTCCAAACGCTTAACCAGAATGGCCTAGGGAAAAAATACACATACTGTTGTAATCGGCCGAGTTTATACTTTCAGACGCAACAGGAATTTTTGGGGTGGGTCAATCCGTTCGCGTGATATGGGAGTTTGAAGCCGAGAAATGGTTGAGAACGCAAAAAATTTTTCGCAATTCTGCTGCTCCAAACGCGAAACCAGAATGGCCTAGGGAAAAAGTACACATACCGTTGTAATCGGTCGAGTTTCTACTTTCAGACGCAGCAGGAATTTTTGGGTTAGGTCAATCCGTTCGCGAGATATGGGAGTTTGAAGCCAAGAAATGGTTTAGAAGGCAAAAAATTTTTCGCACTTCTGCTGCTCCAATCGCTTAACAAGAATGGCCTAGGGAAAAGTGCACATACCGTTGTAATCAGGCGAGTTTCTACTTTCAGATGCAATAGGAATTTTTGGGTTAGGTCAATCCGTTCGCGAGATATGGGAGTTTGAATCTAAGAAATGGTTGACAAGACAACAAATTTTTCGCACTTCTGCTGCTCCAATCGCTTAACCAGAATGGCCTAGGAAAAAAATACACATACCGTTGTAATCGGGCGAGTATCTACTTTCAGATGCAATAGGAATTTTTGGGTTAGGTCCATCCGTTCGCGAGATATGGGACTTTGAAGCTAAGGAATGGTTGAGAAGGCAAAAAATTTTTCGCAATTCTGCTGCTCCAAACGTTTATCCAGATTGGCCTAGGGAAAAAATACGCATACCGTTGTAATCGGGCGAGTTTCTACTTTCAGATGCAATAGGAATTTTTGGGTTTGGTCAATCCGCTCGCGAGATATGGGAGTTTGAAGCTAAGAAATGGTTGAGAAGAGAATAAATTTTTCGCAATTCTGCTGCTCCAAACGCTTAACCAGAATGGCCTAGGGAAAAAATGCACATACCGTTGTAATCGGGCGAGTTTCTACTTTCAGATGCAATAGGAATTTTTGGGTTAGGTCAATCCGTTCGCGAGATATGGGAGTTTGAAGCCAAGAAATGGTTGAGAAGGCACCAAATTTTTCGCACTTCTGCTCCTCCAAACGCTTAACCAGAATGGCCTAGGGAAAAAATACACATACTGTTGTAATCGGCCGAGTTTATACTTTCAGACGCAACAGGAATTTTTGGGGTGGGTCAATCCGTTCGCGTGATATGGGAGTTTGAAGCCGAGAAATGGTTGAGAACGCAAAAAATTTTTCGCAATTCTGCTGCTCCAAACGCGAAACCAGAATGGCCTAGGGAAAAAGTACACATACCGTTGTAATCGGTCGAGTTTCTACTTTCAGACGCAGCAGGAATTTTTGGGTTAGGTCAATCCGTTCGCGAGATATGGGAGTTTGAAGCCAAGAAATGGTTTAGAAGGCAAAAAATTTTTCGCACTTCTGCTGCTCCAATCGCTTAACAAGAATGGCCTAGGAAAAAATACACATACCGTTGTAATCCGTCGAGTTTCTACTTTCAGATGCAATAGGAATTTTTGGGTTAGGTCCATCCGTTCGCCAGATATGGGACTTTGAAGCTAAGGAATGGTTGAGAAGGCAAAAAATTTTTCGCAATTCTGCTGCTCCAAACGTTTAACCAGATTGGCCTAGGGAAAAAATACACATACCGTTGTAATCGGGCGAGATTCTACTTTCAGATGCCATAGGAATTTTTGGGTTAGGTCAATCCGTTCGCGAGATATGGGAGTTTGAAGCCAAGAAATGGTTGAGAAGAGAACAAATTTTTCGCAATTCTGCTGCTCCAAACGCTTAACCAGATTGGCCTAGGGAAAAAATGCACATACCGTTGTAATCGGGCGAGTTTCTACTTTCAGACGCAGCAGGAATTTTTGGGTTTGGTCAATCCGTTCGCGAGATATGGGACTATGAAACGAAGAAATGGTTGAGAAGACTACAAATTTTTCGCAATTCTGCTGCTCCAAACGCTTAACCAGAATGGCCTAGGGAAAAAATAAACATACCGTTGTAATCGGGCGAGATTCTACTTTCAGATGCAATAGGAATTTTTGGGTTAGGTCAATCCGTTCGCGAGATATGGGAGTTTGAAGCCAAGAAATGGTTGAGAACGCAAAAAATTTTTCGCCATTCTGCTGCTCCAAACGCGAAACCAGAATGGCCTAGGGAAAAAGGACACATACCGTTGTAATCGGGCGAGTTTCTACTTTCAGACGCAACAAGAATTTTTGGGTTGGGTCAATCCGTTCGCGAGATATGGGAGTTTGAAGCCAAGAAATGGTTGAGAACGCAAAAAATTTTTCGCAATTCTGCTGCTCCAAACGCTTAACCAGAATGGCCAAGGGAAAAAATGCACATACCGTTGTAATCGGGCGAGATTCTACTTTCAGATGCAATACGAATTTTTGGGTTAGGTCAATCCGTTCGCGAGATATGGGAGTTTGAAGCCAAGAAATGGTTGAGAACGCAAAAAATTTTTCACAATTCTGCTGCTCCAAACGCTTTACCAGAATGGCCTAGGGAAAAAATGCACATACCGTTGTAATCGGGCGAGATTCTACTTTCAGATGCAATAGGAATTTTTGGGTTAGGTCAATCCGTTCGCGAGATATGGGAGTTTGAAGCCAAGAAATGGTTGAGAACGCAAAAAATTTTTCGCACTTCTGCTGCTCCAATCGCTTAACCAGAATGGCCTAGGAAAAAATACACATACCGTTGTAATCGGGCGAGTTTCTACTTTCAGATGCAATAGGAATTTTTGGGTTAGGTCCATCCGTTCGCCAGATATGGGACCTTGAAGCTAAGGAATGGTTGAGAAGGCAAAAAATTTTTCGCAATTCTGCTGCTCCAAACGTTTAACCAGATTGGCCTAGGGAAAAAATACGCATACCGTTGTAATCGGGCGAGTTTCTACTTTCAGATGCAATAGGAATTTTTGGGTTTGGTCAATCCGCTCGCGAGATATGGGAGTTTGAAGTTAAGAAATGGTTGAGAAGAGAATAAATTTTTCGCAATTCTGCTGCTCCAAACGCTTAACCAGAATGGCCTAGGGAAAAAATGCACATACCGTTGTAATCGGGCGAGTTTCTACTTTCAGATGCAATAGGAATTTTTGGGTTAGGTCAATCCGTTCGCGAGATATGGGAGTTTGAAGCTAAGAAATGGTTGAGAAGAGAATAAATTTTTCGCAATTCTGCTGCTCCAAACGCTTAACCAGAATGGTCTAGGGAAAAAATGCACATACCGTTGTAATCGGGCGAGTTTCTACTTTCAGACGCAGCAGGAATTTTTGGGTTTGGTCAATCCGTTCGCGAGATATGGGACTATGAAGCGAAGAAATGGTTGAGAAGACAACAAATTTTTCGCACTTCTGCTGCTCCAATCGCTTAACCAGAATGACCTAGGGAAAAAGTACACATAGCGTTGTAATCGGGCGAGTTTCTACTTTCAGACGCAACAAGAATTTTTGGCTTGGGTCAATCCGTTCGCGAGATATGGGAGTTTGAAGCCAAGAAATGGTTGAGAACGCAAAAAATTTTTCACCATTCTGCTGCTCCAAACGCGAAACCAGAATGGCCTAGGGAAAAAGTACACATACCGTTGTAATCGGGCGAGTTTCTACTTTCAGACGCAACAAGAATTTTTGGGTTGGGTCAATCCGTTCGCGAGATATGGGAGTTTGAAGCCAAGAAATGGTTGAGAACGCAAAAAATTTTTCGCAATTCTGCTGCTCCAAACGCTTAACCAGAATGGCCAAGGGAAAAAATGCACATACCGTTGTAATCGGGCGAGATTCTACTTTCAGATGCAATACGAATTTTTGGGTTAGGTCAATCCGTTCGCGAGATATGGGAGTTTGAAGGCAAGAAATGGTTGAGAAGGCAAAAAATTTTTCGCAATACTGCTGCTCCAAACGCTTAATCAGAATGGCCTAGGGAAAAAATACACATACCGTTGCAATCGGGCGAGTTTCTACTTTCAGATGCAATAGGAATTTTTGGGTTAGGTCAATCCGTTCGCGAGATATGGGAGTTTGAAGCCAAGAATTGGTTGAGAAGAGAACAAATTTTTCGCAATTCTGCTGCTCCAATCGCTAAACCAGAATGACGTAGGGAAAAAGTACACACACCGTTGTAATCGGGCGAGTTTCCACTTTCAGACGCAAAAAGAATTTTTGGGTTGGGTCAATCCGTTCGCGAGATATGGGAGTTTGAAGCCAAGAAATGGTTGAGAACGCAAAAAATTTTTCGCAATTCTGCTGCTCCAAACGCTTAATCAGAATGGCCTAGGGAAAAAATGCACATACCGTTGTAATCGGGCGAGATTCTACTTTCAGATGCAATAGGAATTTTTGGGTTAGGTCAATCCGTTCGCGAGATATGGGACTTTGAAGCTAAGGAATGGTTGAGAAGGCAAAAAATTTTTCGCAATTCTGCTGCTCCAAACGTTTAACCAGATTGGCCTAGGGAAAAAATGCACATACCGTTGTAATCGGGCGAGTTTCTACTTTCAGATGCAATAGGAATTTTTGGGTTCGGTCAATCCGCTCGCGAGATATGGGGGTTTGAAGCTAAGAAATGGTTGAGAAGAGAATAAATTTTTCGCAATTCTGCTGCTCCAAACGCTTAACCAGAATGGCCTAGGGAAAAAATGCACATACCGTTGTAATCGGGCGAGTTTCTACTTTCAGACGCAGCAGGAATTTTTGGGTTTGGTCAATCCGTTCGCGAGATATGGGAGTTTGAAGCTAAGAAATGGTTGAGAAGAGAATAAATTTTTCGCAATTCTGCTGCTCCAAACGCTTAACCAGAATGGTCTAGGGAAAAAATGCACATACCGTTGTAATCGGGCGAGTTTCTACTTTCAGACGCAGCAGGAATTTTTGGGTTTGGTCAATCCGTTCGCGAGATATGGGACTATGAAGCGAAGAAATGGTTGAGAAGACAACAAATTTTTCGCACTTCTGCTGCTCCAATCGCTTAACCAGAATGACCTAGGGAAAAAGTACACATAGCGTTGTAATCGGGCGAGTTTCTACTTTCAGACGCAACAAGAATTTTTGGCTTGGGTCAATCCGTTCGCGAGATATGGGAGTTTGAAGCCAAGAAATGGATGAGAACGCAAAAAATTTTTCGCAATTCTGCTGCTCCAAACGCTTAACCAGAATGGCCTAGGGAAAAAATGCACATACCGTTGTAATCGGGCGAGATTCTACTTTCAGATGCAATAGGAATTTTTGGGTTCGGTCAATCCGTTCGCGAGATATGGGAGTTTGAAGCCAAGAAATGGTTGAGAAGAGAACAAATTTTTCGCAATTCTGCTGCTCCAAACGCTTAACGAGAATGGCCTAGGGAAAAAGTGCACATACCGTTGTAATCGGCCGAGTGTCTACTTTCAGATGCAGCAGGAATTTTTGGGTTTGGTCAATCCGTTCGCGAGATATGGGAGTTTGAAGCTAAGAAATGGTTGAGAAGAGAATAAATTTTTCGCAATTCTGCTGCTCCAAACGCTTAACCAGAATGGTCTAGGGAAAAAATGCACATACCGTTGTAATCGGGCGAGTTTCTACTTTCAGATGCAATACGAATTTTTGGGTTAGATCAATCCGTTCGCGAGATATGGGAGTTTGAAGCTAAGAAATGGTAGAGAAGAGAATAAATTTTTCGCAATTCTGCTGCTCCAAACGCTTAACCAGAATGGTCTAGGGAAAAAATGCACATACCGTTGTAATCGGGCGAGTTTCTACTTTCAGACGCAGCAGGAATTTTTGGGTTTGGTCAATCCGTTCGCGAGATATGGGAGTTTGAAGCTAAGAAATGGTTGAGAAGAGAATAAATTTTTCGCAATTCTGCTGCTCCAAACGCTTAACCAGAATGGTCTAGGGAAAAAATGCACATACCGTTGTAATCGGGCGAGTTTCTACTTTCAGACGCAGCAGGAATTTTTGGGTTTGGTCAATCCGTTCGCGAGATATGGGACTATGAAGCGAAGAAATGGTTGAGAAGACAACAAATTTTTCGCACTTCTGCTGCTCCAATCGCTTAACCAGAATGACCTAGGGAAAAAGTACACATAGCGTTGTAATCGGGCGAGTTTCTACTTTCAGACGCAACAAGAATTTTTGGCTTGGGTCAATCCGTTCGCGAGATATGGGAGTTTGAAGCCAAGAAATGGATGAGAACGCAAAAAATTTTTCGCAATTCTGCTGCTCCAAACGCTTAACCAGAATGGCCTAGGGAAAAAATGCACATACCGTTGTAATCGGGCGAGATTCTACTTTCAGATGCAATAGGAATTTTTGGGTTCGGTCAATCCGTTCGCGAGATATGGGAGTTTGAAGCCAAGAAATGGTTGAGAAGGCACCAAATTTTTCGCACTTCTGCTCCTCCAAACGCTTAACCAGAATGGCCTAGGGAAAAAATACACATACTGTTGTAATCGGCCGAGTTTATACTTTCAGACGCAACAGGAATTTTTGGGGTGGGTCAATCCGTTCGCGTGATATGGGAGTTTGAAGCCGAGAAATGGTTGAGAACGCAAAAAATTTTTCGCAATTCTGCTGCTCCAAACGCGAAACCAGAATGGCCTAGGGAAAAAGTACACATACCGTTGTAATCGGTCGAGTTTCTACTTTCAGACGCAGCAGGAATTTTTGGGTTAGGTCAATCCGTTCGCGAGATATGGGAGTTTGAAGCCAAGAAATGGTTTAGAAGGCAAAAAATTTTTCGCACTTCTGCTGCTCCAATCGCTTAACAAGAATGGCCTAGGAAAAAATACACATACCGTTGTAATCCGTCGAGTTTCTACTTTCAGATGCAATAGGAATTTTTGGGTTAGGTCCATCCGTTCGCCAGATATGGGACTTTGAAGCTAAGGAATGGTTGAGAAGGCAAAAAATTTTTCGCAATTCTGCTGCTCCAAACGTTTAACCAGATTGGCCTAGGGAAAAAATACACATACCGTTGTAATCGGGCGAGATTCTACTTTCAGATGCCATAGGAATTTTTGGGTTAGGTCAATCCGTTCGCGAGATATGGGAGTTTGAAGCCAAGAAATGGTTGAGAAGAGAACAAATTTTTCGCAATTCTGCTGCTCCAAACGCTTAACCAGATTGGCCTAGGGAAAAAATGCACATACCGTTGTAATCGGGCGAGTTTCTACTTTCAGACGCAGCAGGAATTTTTGGGTTTGGTCAATCCGTTCGCGAGATATGGGACTATGAAACGAAGAAATGGTTGAGAAGACTACAAATTTTTCGCAATTCTGCTGCTCCAAACGCTTAACCAGAATGGCCTAGGGAAAAAATAAACATACCGTTGTAATCGGGCGAGATTCTACTTTCAGATGCAATAGGAATTTTTGGGTTAGGTCAATCCGTTCGCGAGATATGGGAGTTTGAAGCCAAGAAATGGTTGAGAACGCAAAAAATTTTTCGCCATTCTGCTGCTCCAAACGCGAAACCAGAATGGCCTAGGGAAAAAGGACACATACCGTTGTAATCGGGCGAGTTTCTACTTTCAGACGCAACAAGAATTTTTGGGTTGGGTCAATCCGTTCGCGAGATATGGGAGTTTGAAGCCAAGAAATGGTTGAGAACGCAAAAAATTTTTCGCAATTCTGCTGCTCCAAACGCTTAACCAGAATGGCCAAGGGAAAAAATGCACATACCGTTGTAATCGGGCGAGATTCTACTTTCAGATGCAATACGAATTTTTGGGTTAGGTCAATCCGTTCGCGAGATATGGGAGTTTGAAGCCAAGAAATGGTTGAGAACGCAAAAAATTTTTCACAATTCTGCTGCTCCAAACGCTTTACCAGAATGGCCTAGGGAAAAAATGCACATACCGTTGTAATCGGGCGAGATTCTACTTTCAGATGCAATAGGAATTTTTGGGTTAGGTCAATCCGTTCGCGAGATATGGGAGTTTGAAGCCAAGAAATGGTTGAGAACGCAAAAAATTTTTCGCACTTCTGCTGCTCCAATCGCTTAACCAGAATGGCCTAGGAAAAAATACACATACCGTTGTAATCGGGCGAGTTTCTACTTTCAGATGCAATAGGAATTTTTGGGTTAGGTCCATCCGTTCGCCAGATATGGGACCTTGAAGCTAAGGAATGGTTGAGAAGGCAAAAAATTTTTCGCAATTCTGCTGCTCCAAACGTTTAACCAGATTGGCCTAGGGAAAAAATACGCATACCGTTGTAATCGGGCGAGTTTCTACTTTCAGATGCAATAGGAATTTTTGGGTTTGGTCAATCCGCTCGCGAGATATGGGAGTTTGAAGTTAAGAAATGGTTGAGAAGAGAATAAATTTTTCGCAATTCTGCTGCTCCAAACGCTTAACCAGAATGGCCTAGGGAAAAAATGCACATACCGTTGTAATCGGGCGAGTTTCTACTTTCAGATGCAATAGGAATTTTTGGGTTAGGTCAATCCGTTCGCGAGATATGGGAGTTTGAAGCTAAGAAATGGTTGAGAAGAGAATAAATTTTTCGCAATTCTGCTGCTCCAAACGCTTAACCAGAATGGTCTAGGGAAAAAATGCACATACCGTTGTAATCGGGCGAGTTTCTACTTTCAGACGCAGCAGGAATTTTTGGGTTTGGTCAATCCGTTCGCGAGATATGGGACTATGAAGCGAAGAAATGGTTGAGAAGACAACAAATTTTTCGCACTTCTGCTGCTCCAATCGCTTAACCAGAATGACCTAGGGAAAAAGTACACATAGCGTTGTAATCGGGCGAGTTTCTACTTTCAGACGCAACAAGAATTTTTGGCTTGGGTCAATCCGTTCGCGAGATATGGGAGTTTGAAGCCAAGAAATGGTTGAGAACGCAAAAAATTTTTCACCATTCTGCTGCTCCAAACGCGAAACCAGAATGGCCTAGGGAAAAAGTACACATACCGTTGTAATCGGGCGAGTTTCTACTTTCAGACGCAACAAGAATTTTTGGGTTGGGTCAATCCGTTCGCGAGATATGGGAGTTTGAAGCCAAGAAATGGTTGAGAACGCAAAAAATTTTTCGCAATTCTGCTGCTCCAAACGCTTAACCAGAATGGCCAAGGGAAAAAATGCACATACCGTTGTAATCGGGCGAGATTCTACTTTCAGATGCAATACGAATTTTTGGGTTAGGTCAATCCGTTCGCGAGATATGGGAGTTTGAAGGCAAGAAATGGTTGAGAAGGCAAAAAATTTTTCGCAATACTGCTGCTCCAAACGCTTAATCAGAATGGCCTAGGGAAAAAATACACATACCGTTGTAATCGGGCGAGTTTCTACTTTCAGATGCAATAGGAATTTTTGGGTTAGGTCAATCCGTTCGCGAGATATGGGAGTTTGAAGCCAAGAATTGGTTGAGAAGAGAACAAATTTTTCGCAATTCTGCTGCTCCAATCGCTAAACCAGAATGACGTAGGGAAAAAGTACACACACCGTTGTAATCGGGCGAGTTTCCACTTTCAGACGCAAAAAGAATTTTTGGGTTGGGTCAATCCGTTCGCGAGATATGGGAGTTTGAAGCCAAGAAATGGTTGAGAACGCAAAAAATTTTTCGCAATTCTGCTGCTCCAAACGCTTAACCAGAATGGCCTAGGGAAAAAATGCACATACCGTTGTAATCGGGCGAGATTCTACTTTCAGATGCAATAGGAATTTTTGGGTTAGGTCAATCCGTTCGCGAGATATGGGACTTTGAAGCTAAGGAATGGTTGAGAAGGCAAAAAATTTTTCGCAATTCTGCTGCTCCAAACGTTTAACCAGATTGGCCTAGGGAAAAAATGCACATACCGTTGTAATCGGGCGAGTTTCTACTTTCAGATGCAATAGGAATTTTTGGGTTCGGTCAATCCGCTCGCGAGATATGGGGGTTTGAAGCTAAGAAATGGTTGAGAAGAGAATAAATTTTTCGCAATTCTGCTGCTCCAAACGCTTAACCAGAATGGCCTAGGGAAAAAATGCACATACCGTTGTAATCGGGCGAGTTTCTACTTTCAGACGCAGCAGGAATTTTTGGGTTTGGTCAATCCGTTCGCGAGATATGGGAGTTTGAAGCTAAGAAATGGTTGAGAAGAGAATAAATTTTTCGCAATTCTGCTGCTCCAAACGCTTAACCAGAATGGTCTAGGGAAAAAATGCACATACCGTTGTAATCGGGCGAGTTTCTACTTTCAGACGCAGCAGGAATTTTTGGGTTTGGTCAATCCGTTCGCGAGATATGGGACTATGAAGCGAAGAAATGGTTGAGAAGACAACAAATTTTTCGCACTTCTGCTGCTCCAATCGCTTAACCAGAATGACCTAGGGAAAAAGTACACATAGCGTTGTAATCGGGCGAGTTTCTACTTTCAGACGCAACAAGAATTTTTGGCTTGGGTCAATCCGTTCGCGAGATATGGGAGTTTGAAGCCAAGAAATGGATGAGAACGCAAAAAATTTTTCGCAATTCTGCTGCTCCAAACGCTTAACCAGAATGGCCTAGGGAAAAAATGCACATACCGTTGTAATCGGGCGAGATTCTACTTTCAGATGCAATAGGAATTTTTGGGTTCGGTCAATCCGTTCGCGAGATATGGGAGTTTGAAGCCAAGAAATGGTTGAGAAGAGAACAAATTTTTCGCAATTCTGCTGCTCCAAACGCTTAACGAGAATGGCCTAGGGAAAAAGTGCACATACCGTTGTAATCGGCCGAGTGTCTACTTTCAGATGCAGCAGGAATTTTTGGGTTTGGTCAATCCGTTCGCGAGATATGGGAGTTTGAAGCTAAGAAATGGTTGAGAAGAGAATAAATTTTTCGCAATTCTGCTGCTCCAAACGCTTAACCAGAATGGTCTAGGGAAAAAATGCACATACCGTTGTAATCGGGCGAGTTTCTACTTTCAGATGCAATACGAATTTTTGGGTTAGATCAATCCGTTCGCGAGATATGGGAGTTTGAAGCTAAGAAATGGTAGAGAAGAGAATAAATTTTTCGCAATTCTGCTGCTCCAAACGCTTAACCAGAATGGTCTAGGGAAAAAATGCACATACCGTTGTAATCGGGCGAGTTTCTACTTTCAGACGCAGCAGGAATTTTTGGGTTTGGTCAATCCGTTCGCGAGATATGGGAGTTTGAAGCTAAGAAATGGTTGAGAAGAGAATAAATTTTTCGCAATTCTGCTGCTCCAAACGCTTAACCAGAATGGTCTAGGGAAAAAATGCACATACCGTTGTAATCGGGCGAGTTTCTACTTTCAGACGCAGCAGGAATTTTTGGGTTTGGTCAATCCGTTCGCGAGATATGGGACTATGAAGCGAAGAAATGGTTGAGAAGACAACAAATTTTTCGCACTTCTGCTGCTCCAATCGCTTAACCAGAATGACCTAGGGAAAAAGTACACATAGCGTTGTAATCGGGCGAGTTTCTACTTTCAGACGCAACAAGAATTTTTGGCTTGGGTCAATCCGTTCGCGAGATATGGGAGTTTGAAGCCAAGAAATGGATGAGAACGCAAAAAATTTTTCGCAATTCTGCTGCTCCAAACGCTTAACCAGAATGGCCTAGGGAAAAAATGCACATACCGTTGTAATCGGGCGAGATTCTACTTTCAGATGCAATAGGAATTTTTGGGTTCGGTCAATCCGTTCGCGAGATATGGGAGTTTGAAGCCAAGAAATGGTTGAGAAGAGAACAAATTTTTCGCAATTCTGCTGCTCCAAACGCTTAACGAGAATGGCCTAGGGAAAAAGTGCACATACCGTTGTAATCGGCCGAGTGTCTACTTTCAGATGCAGCAGGAATTTTTGGGTTTGGTCAATCCGTTCGCGAGATATGGGAGTTTGAAGCTAAGAAATGGTTGAGAAGAGAATAAATTTTTCGCAATTCTGCTGCTCCAAACGCTTAACCAGAATGGTCTAGGGAAAAAATGCACATACCGTTGTAATCGGGCGAGTTTCTACTTTCAGATGCAATACGAATTTTTGGGTTAGATCAATCCGTTCGCGAGATATGGGAGTTTGAAGCTAAGAAATGGTAGAGAAGAGAACAAATTATTCGCAATTCTGCTGCTCCAAACGCTTAACCAGAATTGCCTAGGGAAAAAATGCACATACCGTTGTAATCGGGCGAGTTTCTACTTTCAGATGCAATAGGAATTTTTGGGTTAGGTCAATCCGTTCGCGAGATATGGGAGTTTGAAGCCAAGAAATGGTTGAGAAGACAACAAATTTTTCGCACTTCTGCTGCTCCAATCGCTTAACCAGAATGACCTAGGGAAAAAGTACACATACCGTTGTAATCGGGCGAGTTTCTACTTTCAGACGCAACAAGAATTTTTGGCTTGGGTCAATCCGTTCGCGAGATATGGGAGTTTGAAGCCAAGAAATGGTTGAGAACGCAACAAATTTTTCGCAATTCTGCTACTCCAAACGCTTAACCAGAATGGCCTAGGGAAAAAATGCACATACCGTTGTAATCGGGCGAGATTCTACTTTCAGATGCAATAGGAATTTTTGGGTTAGGTCAATCCGTTCGCGAGATATGGGAGTTTGAAGCCAAGAAATGGTTGAGAAGAGAACAAATTTTTCGCAATTCTGCTGCTCCAAACGCTTAACGAGAATGGCCTAGGGAAAAAGTGCACATACCGTTGTAATCGGGCGAGTTTCTACTTTCAGATGCAATAGGAATTTTTGGGTTAGGTCAATCCGTTCGCGAGATATGGGAGTTTGAAGCCAAGAAATGGTTGAGAAGGCACCAAATTTTTCGCACTTCTGCTCCTCCAAACGCTTAACCAGAATGGCCTAGGGAAAAAATACACATACTGTTGTAATCGGCCGAGTTTATACTTTCAGACGCAACAGGAATTTTTGGGTTGGGTCAATCCGTTCGCGTGATATGGGAGTTTGAAGCCGAGAAATGGTTGAGAACGCAAAAAATTTTTCGCAATTCTGCTGCTCCAAACGCGAAACCAGAATGGCCTAGGGAAAAAGTACACATACCGTTGTAATCGGTCGAGTTTCTACTTTCAGACGCAACAAGAATTTTTGGGTTGTGTCAATCCGTTCGCGAGATATGGGAGTTTGAAGCCAAGAAATGGTTAAGAACGCAAAAAATTTTTCACAATTCTGCTGCTCCAAACGCTTTACCAGAATGGCCTAGGGAAAAAATGCACATACCGTTGTAATCGGGCGAGATTCTACTTTCAGATGCAATAGGAATTTTTGGGTTAGGTCAATCCGTTCGCGAGATATGGGAGTTTGAAGCCAAGAAATGGTTGAGAAGGCAAAAAATTTTTCGCACTTCTGCTGCTCCAATCGCTTAACAAGAATGGCCTAGGAAAAAATACACATACCGTTGTAATCCGTCGAGTTTCTACTTTCAGATGCAATAGGAATTTTTGGGTTAGGTCCATCCGTTCGCCAGACATGGGACTTTGAAGCTAAGGAATGGTTGAGAAGGCAAAAAATTTTTCGCAATTCTGCTGCTCCAAACGTTTAACCAGATTGGCCTAGGGAAAAAATACACATACCGTTGTAATCGGGCGAGATTCTACTTTCAGATGCAATAGGAATTTTTGGGTTAGGTCAATCCGTTCGCGAGATATGGGAGTTTGAAGCCAAGAAATGGTTGAGAAGAGAACAAATTTTTCGCAATTCTGCTGCTCCAAACGCTTAACCAGATTGGCCTAGGGAAAAAATGCACATACCGTTGTAATCGGGCGAGTTTCTACTTTCAGACGCAGCAGGAACTTTTGGGTTTGGTCAATCCGTTCGCGAGATATGGGACTATGAAGCGAAGAAATGGTTGAGAAGACTACAAATTTTTCGCAATTCTGCTGCTCCAAACGCTTAACCAGAATGGCCTAGGGAAAAAATACACATACCGTTGTAATCGGGCGAGATTCTACTTTCAGATGCAATAGGAATTTTTGGGTTAGGTCAATCCGTTCGCGAGATATGGGAGTTTGAAGCCAAGAAATGGTTGAGAACGCAAAAAATTTTTCGCCATTCTGCTGCTCCAAACGCGAAACCAGAATGGCCTAGGGAAAAAGGACACATACCGTTGTAATCGGGCGAGTTTCTACTTTCAGACGCAACAAGAATTTTTGGGTTGGGTCAATCCGTTCGCGAGATATGGGAGTTTGAAGCCAAGAAATGGTTGAGAACGCAAAAAATTTTTCGCAATTCTGCTGCTCCAAACGCTTAACCAGAATGGCCAAGGGAAAAAATGCACATACCGTTGTAATCGGGCGAGATTCTACTTTCAGATGCAATACGAATTTTTGGGTTAGGTCAATCCGTTCGCGAGATATGGGAGTTTGAAGCCAAGAAATGGTTGAGAACGCAAAAAATTTTTCACAATTCTGCTGCTCCAAACGCTTTACCAGAATGGCCTAGGGAAAAAATGCACATACCGTTGTAATCGGGCGAGATTCTACTTTCAGATGCAATAGGAATTTTTGGGTTAGGTCAATCCGTTCGCGAGATATGGGAGTTTGAAGCCAAGAAATGGTTGAGAACGCAAAAAATTTTTCGCACTTCTGCTGCTCCAATCGCTTAACCAGAATGGCCTAGGAAAAAATACACATACCGTTGTAATCGGGCGAGTTTCTACTTTCAGATGCAATAGGAATTTTTGGGTTAGGTCCATCCGTTCGCCAGATATGGGACTTTGAAGCTAAGGAATGGTTGAGAAGGCAAAAAATTTTTCGCAATTCTGCTGCTCCAAACGTTTAACCAGATTGGCCTAGGGAAAAAATACGCATACCGTTGTAATCGGGCGAGTTTCTACTTTCAGATGCAATAGGAATTTTTGGGTTTGGTCAATCCGCTCGCGAGATATGGGAGTTTGAAGTTAAGAAATGGTTGAGAAGAGAATAAATTTTTCGCAATTCTGCTGCTCCAAACGCTTAACCAGAATGGCCTAGGGAAAAAATGCACATACCGTTGTAATCGGGCGAGTTTCTACTTTCAGATGCAATAGGAATTTTTGGGTTAGGTCAATCCGTTCGCGAGATATGGGAGTTTGAAGCCAAGAAATGGTTGAGAAGGCACCAAATTTTTCGCACTTCTGCTGCTCCAAACGCTTAACCAGATAGGCCTAGGGAAAAAATGCACATACCGTTGTAATCGGGCGAGTTTCTACTTTCAGACGCAGCAGGAATTTTTGGGTTTGGTCAATCCGTTCGCGAGATATGGGACTATGAAGCGAAGAAATGGTTGAGAAGACTACAAATTTTTCGCAATTCTGCTGCTCCAAACGCTTAACCAGAATGGCCTAGGGAAAAAATACACACACCGTTGTAATCGGGCGAGATTCTACTTTCAGATGCAATAGGAATTTTTGGGTTAGGTCAATCCGTTCGCGAGATATGGGAGTTTGAAGCCAAGAAATGGTTGAGAACGCAAAAAATTTTTCACCATTCTGCTGCTCCAAACGCGAAACCAGAATGGCCTAGGGAAAAAGTACACATACCGTTGTAATCGGGCGAGTTTCTACTTTCAGACGCAACAAGAATTTTTGGGTTGGGTCAGTCCGTTCGCGAGATATGGGAGTTTGAAGCCAAGAAATGGTTGAGAACGCAAAAAATTTTTCGCAATTCTGCTGCTCCAAACGCTTAACCAGAATGGCCAAGGGAAAAAATGCACATACCGTTGTAATCGGGCGAGATTCTACTTTCAGATGCAATACGAATTTTTGGGTTAGGTCAATCCGTTCGCGAGATATGGGAGTTTGAAGCCAAGAAATGGTTGAGAAGGCAAAAAATTTTTCGCAATACTGCTGCTCCAAACGCTTAACCAGAATGGCCTAGGGAAAAAATACACATACCGTTGTAATCGGGCGAGTTTCTACTTTCAGATGCAATAGGAATTTTTGGGTTAGGTCAATCCGTTCGCGAGATATGGGAGTTTGAAGCCAAGAATTGGTTGAGAAGAGAACAAATTTTTCGCAATTCTGCTGCTCCAATCGCTAAACCAGAATGACCTAGGGAAAAAGTACACACACCGTTGTAATCGGGCGAGTTTCCACTTTCAGACGCAACAAGAATTTTTGGGTTGGGTCAATCCGTTCGCGAGATATGGGAGTTTGAAGCCAAGAAATGGTTGAGAACGCAAAAAATTTTTCGCAATTCTGCTGCTCCAAACGCTTAACCAGAATGGCCTAGGGAAAAAATGCACATACCGTTGTAATCGGGCGAGTTTCTACTTTAAGATGGAATAGGAATTTTTGGGTTAGGTCAATCCGTTCGCGAGATATGGGAGTTTCAAGCCAAGAAATAGTTGAGAACGCAAAAAATTTTTCGCAATTCTGCTGCTCCAAACGCTTAACCAGAATGGCCTAGGGAAAAAATGCACATACCGTTGTAATCGGGCGAGTTTCTACTTTAAGATGGAATAGGAATTTTTGGGTTAGGTCAATCCGTTCGCGAGATATGGGAGTTTCAAGCCAAGAAATAGTTGAGAACGCAAAAAATTTTTCGCAATTCTGCTGCTCCAAACGCTTAACCAGAATGGCTTAGGGAAAAAATACACATACCGTTGTATTCGGGCGAGTTTCTACTTTCAGACGCAACAAGAATTTTTTGGTTGGGTCAATCCGTTCGCGAGATATGGGACTATGAAGCGAAGAAATGGTTGAGAAGACTACAAATTTTTCGCAATTCTGCTGCTCCAAACGCTTAACCAGAATGGCCTAGGGAAAAAATACACATACCGTTGTAATCGGGCGAGATTCTACTTTCAGATGCAATAGGAATTTTTGGGTTAGGTCAATCCGTTCGCGAGATATGGGAGTTTGAAGCCAAGAAATGGTTGAGAACGCAAAAAATTTTTCGCCATTCTGCTGCTCCAAACGCGAAACCAGAATGGCCTAGGGAAAAAGTACACATATCGTTGTAATCGGGCGAGTTTCTACTTTCAGACGCAACAAGAATTTTTGGGTTGGGTCAATCCGTTCGCGAGATATGGGAGTTTGAAGCCAAGAATTGGTTGAGAAGAGAACAAATTTTTCGCAATTCTGCTGCTCCAAACGCTTAACCAGAATGGCCAAGGGAAAAAATGCACATACCGTTGTAATCGGGCGAGTTTCTACTTTAAGATGGAATAGGAATTTTTGGGTTAGGTCAATCCGTTCGCGAGATATGGGAGTTTGAAGCCAAGAAATGGTTGAGAAGGCAAAAAATTTTTCGCAATACTGCTGCTCCAAACGCTTAAGCAGAATGGCCTAGGGAAAAAATACACATACCGTTGTAATCGGGCGAGTTTCTACTTTCAGATGCAATAGGAATTTTTGGGTTAGGTCAATCCGTTCGCGAGATATGGGAGTTTGAAGCCAAGAATTGGTTGAGAAGAGAACAAATTTTTCGCAATTCTGCTGCTCCAATCGCTTAACCAGAATGACCTAGGGAAAAAGTACACATACCGTTGTAATCGGGCGAGCTTCTACTTTCAGACGCAACAAGAATTTTTGGGTTGTGTCAATCCGTTCGCGAGATATGGGAGTTTCAAGCCAAGAAATAGTTGAGAACGCAAAAAATTTTTCGCAATTCTGCTGCTCCAAACGCTTAACCAGAATGGCTTAGGGAAAAAATACACATACCGTTGTAATCGGGCGAGTTTCTACTTTCAGACGCAACAAGAATTTTTTGGTTGGGTCAATCCGTTCGCGAGATATGGGACTATGAAGCGAAGAAATGGTTGAGAAGACTACAAATTTTTCGCAATTCTGCTGCTCCAAACGCTTAACCAGAATGGCCTAGGGAAAAAATACACATACCGTTGTAATCGGGCGAGATTCTACTTTCAGATGCAATAGGAATTTTTGGGTTAGGTCAATCCGTTCGCGAGATATGGGAGTTTGAAGCCAAGAAATGGTTGAGAACGCAAAAAATTTTTCGCAATTCTGCTGCTCCGAACGCTTAACCAGAATGGCCTAGGGAAAAAATGCACATACCGTTGTAATCGGGCGAGTTTCTACTTTAAGATGGAATAGGAATTTTTGGGTTAGGTCAATCCGTTCGCGAGATATGGGAGTTTGAAGCCAAGAAATGGTTGAGAAGGCACCAAATTTTTCGCACTTCTGCTGCTCCAAACGCTTAACCGGAATGGCTCAGGGAAAAAATACACATACTGTTGTAATCGGGCGAGTTTCTACTTTCAGATGCAATAGGAATTTTTGGGTTAGTTCAATCCGTTCGCGAGATATGGGACTTTGAAGCTAAGAAATGGTTGAGAAGAGAATAAATTTTTCGCAAATCTGCTGCTCCAAACGCTTAACCAGAATGGCCCAGGGGAAAAACACACATACCGTTGTAATCGGGCGTGCTTCTACTTTCAGATGCAATAGGAATTTTTGGGTTAGGTCAATCCTTTCGCGAGATATGGGAGTTTGAAGCTAAGAAATGGTAGAGAAGAGAACAAATTTTTCGCAATTCTGCTGCTCCAAACGCTTAACCAGAATGGCCTAGGGAAAAAATGCACATACCGTTGTAATCGGGCGAGTTTCTACTTTCAGATGCAATAGGAATTTTTGGGTTAGGTCAATCCGTTCGCGAGATATGGGAGTTTGAAGCCAAGAAATGGTTGAGAAGGCAAAAAATTTTTCCCAATTCTGCTGCTCCGAACGCTTAACCAGAATGGCCTAGGGAAAAAATGCACATACCGTTGTAATCGGGCGAGTTTCTACTTTAAGATGGAATAGGAATTTTTGGGTTAGGTCAATCCGTTCGCGAGATATGGGAGTTTGAAGCCAAGAAATGGTTGAGGAGGCAAAAAATTTTTCCCAATTCTGCTGCTCCAAACGCTTAACCAGAATGAAATAGGGAAAAAATACACATACCGTTGTAATCGGGCGAGTTTCTACTTTCAGATGCAATAGGAATTTTTGGGTTAGGTCATTCCGTTCGCGAGATATGGGAGTTTGAAGCGAAGAACTGGTTGAGAAGAGAATAAATTTTTTGAAAATCTGCTGCTCCAAACGCTTAACCAGAATGGCCTAGGGAAAAAATGCAAATACCGTTGTAATCGGGCGAGTTTCTACTTTCAGATGCAATAGGAATTTTTGGGTTAGGTCAATCCGTTCGCGAGATATGGGACTTTGAAGCTAAGAAATGGTTGAGAAGAGAATAAATTTTTCGCAAATCTGCTGCTCCAAACGCTTAACCAGAATGGCCTAGGGGAAAAACACACATACCGTTGTAATCGGGCGTGCTTCTACTTTCAGATGCAATAGGAATTTTTGGGTTAGGTCAATCCGTTCGCGAGATATGGGAGTTTGAAGCTAAGAAATTGTAGAGAAGAGAACAAATTTTTCGCAATTCTGCTGCTCCAAACGTTTAACCAGAATGGCCTAGGGAAAAAATGCACATACCGTTGTAATCGGGCGAGTTTCTACTTTCAGATGCAATAGGAATTTTTGGGTTAGGTCAATCCGTTCGCGAGATATGGGACTTTGAAGCTAAGAAATGGTTGACAAGACAACAAATTTTTCGCACTTCTGCTGCTCCAATAGCTTAACCATAATGGCCTAGGGAAAAAATACACATACCGTTGTAAGCGGGCGAGTTTCTACTTTCAGATGCAATAGGAATTTTTGGGTTAGTTCAATCCGTTCGCGAGATATGGGACTTTGAAGCTAAGAAATGGATGAGAAGAGAATAAATTTTTCGCAATTCTGCTGCTCCAAATGCTTAACCAGAATGGCCTAGGGAAAAAATGCACATACCGCTGTAATCGGACGAGTTTCTACTTTCAGATGCAATAGCAATTTTTGGGTGAGGTCAATCCGTTTGCAAGATAAGGGAGTTTGAAACCATGAAATGGTTGAGAAGGCCAGAAATTTTTCGCAATTCTGCTGCTCCAAACGCTTAACCAGAATGGCCTAGGGAAAAAATACACATACCGTTGTAATCGGGCGAGTTTCTACTTTCAGATGCGATAGGAATTTTTGGGTTAGGTCAATCCGTTCGCGAGATATGGGAGTTTGAAGCCAAGAAATGGTTGAGAAGGCACCAAATTTTTCAAACTTCTGCTGCTCCAAACGCTTAACCAGATAGGCCTAGGGAAAAAATGCACATACCGTTGTAATCGGGCGAGTTTCTACTTTCAGACGCAGCTGGAATTTTTGGGTTGGGTCAATCCGTTCGCGAGATATGGGAGTTTGAAGCCAAGAAATGGTTGAGAACCCAAAAAATTTTTCGCAATTCTGCTGCTCCAAACGCTTAACCAGAATGGCCTAGGGAAAAAATGCACATACCGTTGTAATCGGGCGAGTTTCTTCTTTAAGATGGAATAGGAATTTTTGGGTTAGGTCAATCCGTTCGCGAGATATGGGAGTTTGAAGCCAAGAAATGGTTGAGAAGACTACAAATTTTTCGCAATTCTGCTGCTCCAAACGCTTAACCAGAATGGCCTAGGGAAAAAATACACATACCGTTGTAATCGGGCGAGATTCTACTTTCAGATGCAATAGGAATTTTTGGGTTAGGTCAATCCGTTCGCGAGATATGGGAGTTTGAATCCAAGAAATGGTTGAGAACGCAAAAAATTTTTCGCCATTCTGCTGCTCCAAACGCGAAACCAGAATGGCCTAGGGAAAAAGGACACATACCGTTGTAATCGGGCGAGTTTCTACTTTCAGACGCAACAAGAATTTTTGGGTTGGGTCAATCCGTTCGGGAGATATGGGAGTTAGAAGCCAAGAAATGGTTGAGAACGCAAAAAATTTTTCGCAATTCTGCTGCTCCAAACGCTTAACCAGAATGGCCAAGGGAAAAAATGCACATACCGTTGTAATCGGGCGAAATTCTACTTTCAGATGCAATACGAATTTTTGGGTTAGGTCAATCCGTTCGCGAGATATGGGAGTTTGAAGCCAAGAAATGGTTGAGAACGCAAAAAATTTTTCACAATTCTGCTGCTCCAAACGCTTTACCAGAATGGCCTAGGGAAAAAATGCACATACCGTTGTAATCGGGCGAGATTCTACTTTCAGATGCAATAGGAATTTTTGGGTTAGGTCAATCCGTTCGCGAGATATGGGAGTTTGAAGCCAAGAAATGGTTGAGAACGCAAAAAATTTTTCGCACTTCTGCTGCTCCAATCGCTTAACCAGAATGGCCTAGGAAAAAATACACATACCGTTGTAATCGGGCGAGTTTCTACTTTCAGATGCAATAGGAATTTTTGGGTTAGGTCCATCCGTTCGCCAGATATGGGACTTTGAAGCTAAGGAATGGTTGAGAAGGCAAAAAATTTTTCGCAATTCTGCTGCTCCAAACGTTTAACCAGATTGGCCTAGGGAAAAAATACGCATACCGTTGTAATCGGGCGAGTTTCCACTTTCAGATGCAATAGGAATTTTTGGGTTTGGTCAATCCGCTCGCGAGATATGGGAGTTTGAAGTTAAGAAATGGTTGAGAAGAGAATAAATTTTTCGCAATTCTGCTGCTCCAAACGCTTAACCAGAATGGCCTAGGGAAAAAATGCACATACCGTTGTAATCGGGCGAGTTTCTACTTTCAGATGCGATAGGAATTTTTGGGTTAGGTCAATCCGTTCGCGAGATATGGGAGTTTGAAGCCAAGAAATGGTTGAGAAGGCACCAAATTTTTCGCACTTCTGCTGCTCCAAACGCTTAACCAGATAGGCCTAGGGAAAAAATGCACATACCGTTGTAATCGGGCGAGTTTCTACTTTCAGACGCAGCAGGAATTTTTGGGTTTGGTCAATCCGTTCGCGAGATATGGGACTATGAAGCGAACAAATGGTTGAGAAGACTACAAATTTTTCGCAATTCTGCTGCTCCAAACGCTTAACCAGAATGGCCTAGGGAAAAAATACACACACCGTTGTAATCGGGCGAGATTCTACTTTCAGCTGCAATAGGAATTTTTGGGCTAGGTCAATCCGTTCGCGAGATATGGGAGTTTGAAGCCAAGAAATGGTTGAGAACGCAAAAAATTTTTCACCATTCTGCTGCTCCAAACGCGAAACCAGAATGGCCTAGGGAAAAAGTACACATACCGTTGTAATCGGGCGAGTTTCTACTTTCAGACGCAACAAGAATTTTTGGGTTGGGTCAGTCCGTTCGCGAGATATGGGAGTTTGAAGCCAAGAAATGGTTGAGAACGCAAAAAATTTTTCGCAATTCTGCTGCTCCAAACGCTTAACCAGAATGGCCAAGGGAAAAAATGCACATACCGTTCTAATCGGGCGAGATTCTACTTTCAGATGCAATACGAATTTTTGGGTTAGGTCAATCCGTTCGCGAGATATGGGAGTTTGAAGCCAAGAAATGGTTGAGAAGGCAAAAAATTTTTCGCAATACTGCTGCTCCAAACGCTTAACCAGAATGGCCTAGGGAAAAAATACACATACCGTTGTAATCGGGCGAGTTTCTACTTTCAGATGCAATAGGAATTTTTGGGTTAGGTCAATCCGTTCGCGAGATATGGGAGTTTGAAGCCAAGAATTGGTTGAGAAGAGAACAAATTTTTCGCAATTCTGCTGCTCCAATCGCTAAACCAGAATGACCTAGGGAAAAAGTACACAGACCGTTGTAATCGGGCGAGTTTCCACTTTCAGACGCAACAAGAATTTTTGGGTTGGGTCAATCCGTTCGCGAGATATGGGAGTTTGAAGCCAAGAAATGGTTGAGAACGCAAAAAATTTTTCGCAATTCTGCTGCTCCAAACGCTTAACCAGAATGGCCTAGGGAAAAAATGCACATACCGTTGTAATCGGGCGAGTTTCTACTTTAAGATGGAATAGGAATTTTTGGGTTAGGTCAATCCTTTCGCGAGATATGGGAGTTTCAAGCCAAGAAATAGTTGAGAACGCAAAAAATTTTTCGCAATTCTGCTGCTCCAAACGCTTAACCAGAATGGCTTAGGGAAAAAATACACATACCGTTGTAATCGGGCGAGTTTCTACTTTCAGACGCAACAAGAATTTTTTGGTTGGGTCAATCCGTTCGCGAGATATGGGACTATGAAGCGAAGAAATGGTTGAGAAGACTACAAATTTTTCGCAATTCTGCTGCTCCAAACGCTTAACCAGAATGGCCTAGGGAAAAAATACACATACCGTTGTAATCGGGCGAGATTCTACTTTCAGATGCAATAGGAATTTTTGGGTTAGGTCAATCCGTTCGCGAGATATGGGAGTTTGAAGCCAAGAAATGGTTGAGAACGCAAAAAATTTTTCGCCATTCTGCTGCTCCAAACGCGAAACCAGAATGGCCTAGGGAAAAAGTACACATACCGTTGTAATCGGGCGAGTTTCTACTTTCAGACGCAACAAGAATTTTTGGGTTGGGTCAATCCGTTCGCGAGATATGGGAGTTTGAAGCCAAGAATTGGTTGAGAAGAGAACAAATTTTTCGCAATTCTGCTGCTCCAAACGCTTAACCAGAATGGCCAAGGGAAAAAATGCACATACCGTTGTAATCGGGCGAGTTTCTACTTTAAGATGGAATAGGAATTTTTGGGTTAGGTCAATCCGTTCGCGAGATATGGGAGTTTGAAGCCAAGAAATGGTTGAGAAGGCAAAAAATTTTTCGCAATACTGCTGCTCCAAACGCTTAAGCAGAATGGCCTAGGGAAAAAATACACATACCGTTGTAATCGGGCGAGTTTCTACTTTCAGATGCGATAGGAATTTTTGGGTTAGGTCAATCCGTTCGCGAGATATGGGAGTTTGAAGCCAAGAAATGGTTGAGAAGGCACCAAATTTTTCAAACTTCTGCTGCTCCAAACGCTTAACCAGATAGGCCTAGGGAAAAAATGCACATACCGTTGTAATCGGGCGAGTTTCTACTTTCAGACGCAGCTGGAATTTTTGGGTTGGGTCAATCCGTTCGCGAGATATGGGAGTTTGAAGCCAAGAAATGGTTGAGAACGCAAAAAATTTTTCGCAATTCTGCTGCTCCAAACGCTTAACCAGAATGGCCTAGGGAAAAAATGCACATACCGTTGTAATCGGGCGAGTTTCTTCTTTAAGATGGAATAGGAATTTTTGGGTTAGGTCAATCCGTTCGCGAGATATGGGAGTTTGAAGCCAAGAAATGGTTGAGAAGACTACAAATTTTTCGCAATTCTGCTGCTCCAAACGCTTAACCAGAATGGCCTAGGGAAAAAATACACATACCGTTGTAATCGGGCGAGATTCTACTTTCAGATGCAATAGGAATTTTTGGGTTAGGTCAATCCGTTCGCGAGATATGGGAGTTTGAATCCAAGAAATGGTTGAGAACGCAAAAAATTTTTCGCCATTCTGCTGCTCCAAACGCGAAACCAGAATGGCCTAGGGAAAAAGGACACATACCGTTGTAATCGGGCGAGTTTCTACTTTCAGACGCAACAAGAATTTTTGGGTTGGGTCAATCCGTTCGGGAGATATGGGAGTTAGAAGCCAAGAAATGGTTGAGAACGCAAAAAATTTTTCGCAATTCTGCTGCTCCAAACGCTTAACCAGAATGGCCAAGGGAAAAAATGCACATACCGTTGTAATCGGGCGAAATTCTACTTTCAGATGCAATACGAATTTTTGGGTTAGGTCAATCCGTTCGCGAGATATGGGAGTTTGAAGCCAAGAAATGGTTGAGAACGCAAAAAATTTTTCACAATTCTGCTGCTCCAAACGCTTTACCAGAATGGCCTAGGGAAAAAATGCACATACCGTTGTAATCGGGCGAGATTCTACTTTCAGATGCAATAGGAATTTTTGGGTTAGGTCAATCCGTTCGCGAGATATGGGAGTTTGAAGCCAAGAAATGGTTGAGAACGCAAAAAATTTTTCGCACTTCTGCTGCTCCAATCGCTTAACCAGAATGGCCTAGGAAAAAATACACATACCGTTGTAATCGGGCGAGTTTCTACTTTCAGATGCAATAGGAATTTTTGGGTTAGGTCCATCCGTTCGCCAGATATGGGACTTTGAAGCTAAGGAATGGTTGAGAAGGCAAAAAATTTTTCGCAATTCTGCTGCTCCAAACGTTTAACCAGATTGGCCTAGGGAAAAAATACGCATACCGTTGTAATCGGGCGAGTTTCCACTTTCAGATGCAATAGGAATTTTTGGGTTTGGTCAATCCGCTCGCGAGATATGGGAGTTTGAAGTTAAGAAATGGTTGAGAAGAGAATAAATTTTTCGCAATTCTGCTGCTCCAAACGCTTAACCAGAATGGCCTAGGGAAAAAATGCACATACCGTTGTAATCGGGCGAGTTTCTACTTTCAGATGCGATAGGAATTTTTGGGTTAGGTCAATCCGTTCGCGAGATATGGGAGTTTGAAGCCAAGAAATGGTTGAGAAGGCACCAAATTTTTCGCACTTCTGCTGCTCCAAACGCTTAACCAGATAGGCCTAGGGAAAAAATGCACATACCGTTGTAATCGGGCGAGTTTCTACTTTCAGACGCAGCAGGAATTTTTGGGTTTGGTCAATCCGTTCGCGAGATATGGGACTATGAAGCGAACAAATGGTTGAGAAGACTACAAATTTTTCGCAATTCTGCTGCTCCAAACGCTTAACCAGAATGGCCTAGGGAAAAAATACACACACCGTTGTAATCGGGCGAGATTCTACTTTCAGCTGCAATAGGAATTTTTGGGTTAGGTCAATCCGTTCGCGAGATATGGGAGTTTGAAGCCAAGAAATGGTTGAGAACGCAAAAAATTTTTCACCATTCTGCTGCTCCAAACGCGAAACCAGAATGGCCTAGGGAAAAAGTACACATACCGTTGTAATCGGGCGAGTTTCTACTTTCAGACGCAACAAGAATTTTTGGGTTGGGTCAGTCCGTTCGCGAGATATGGGAGTTTGAAGCCAAGAAATGGTTGAGAACGCAAAAAATTTTTCGCAATTCTGCTGCTCCAAACGCTTAACCAGAATGGCCAAGGGAAAAAATGCACATACCGTTCTAATCGGGCGAGATTCTACTTTCAGATGCAATACGAATTTTTGGGTTAGGTCAATCCGTTCGCGAGATATGGGAGTTTGAAGCCAAGAAATGGTTGAGAAGGCAAAAAATTTTTCGCAATACTGCTGCTCCAAACGCTTAACCAGAATGGCCTAGGGAAAAAATACACATACCGTTGTAATCGGGCGAGTTTCTACTTTCAGATGCAATAGGAATTTTTGGGTTAGGTCAATCCGTTCGCGAGATATGGGAGTTTGAAGCCAAGAATTGGTTGAGAAGAGAACAAATTTTTCGCAATTCTGCTGCTCCAATCGCTAAACCAGAATGACCTAGGGAAAAAGTACACAGACCGTTGTAATCGGGCGAGTTTCCACTTTCAGACGCAACAAGAATTTTTGGGTTGGGTCAATCCGTTCGCGAGATATGGGAGTTTGAAGCCAAGAAATGGTTGAGAACGCAAAAAATTTTTCGCAATTCTGCTGCTCCAAACGCTTAACCAGAATGGCCTAGGGAAAAAATGCACATACCGTTGTAATCGGGCGAGTTTCTACTTTAAGATGGAATAGGAATTTTTGGGTTAGGTCAATCCTTTCGCGAGATATGGGAGTTTCAAGCCAAGAAATAGTTGAGAACGCAAAAAATTTTTCGCAATTCTGCTGCTCCAAACGCTTAACCAGAATGGCTTAGGGAAAAAATACACATACCGTTGTAATCGGGCGAGTTTCTACTTTCAGACGCAACAAGAATTTTTTGGTTGGGTCAATCCGTTCGCGAGATATGGGACTATGAAGCGAAGAAATGGTTGAGAAGACTACAAATTTTTCGCAATTCTGCTGCTCCAAACGCTTAACCAGAATGGCCTAGGGAAAAAATACACATACCGTTGTAATCGGGCGAGATTCTACTTTCAGATGCAATAGGAATTTTTGGGTTAGGTCAATCCGTTCGCGAGATATGGGAGTTTGAAGCCAAGAAATGGTTGAGAACGCAAAAAATTTTTCGCCATTCTGCTGCTCCAAACGCGAAACCAGAATGGCCTAGGGAAAAAGTACACATACCGTTGTAATCGGGCGAGTTTCTACTTTCAGACGCAACAAGAATTTTTGGGTTGGGTCAATCCGTTCGCGAGATATGGGAGTTTGAAGCCAAGAATTGGTTGAGAAGAGAACAAATTTTTCGCAATTCTGCTGCTCCAAACGCTTAACCAGAATGGCCAAGGGAAAAAATGCACATACCGTTGTAATCGGGCGAGTTTCTACTTTAAGATGGAATAGGAATTTTTGGGTTAGGTCAATCCGTTCGCGAGATATGGGAGTTTGAAGCCAAGAAATGGTTGAGAAGGCAAAAAATTTTTCGCAATACTGCTGCTCCAAACGCTTAAGCAGAATGGCCTAGGGAAAAAATACACATACCGTTGTAATCGGGCGAGTTTCTACTTTCAGATGCAATAGGAATTTTTGGGTTAGGTCAATCCGTTCGCGAGATATGGGAGTTTGCAGCCAAGAATTGGTTGAGAAGAGAACAAATTTTTCGCAATTCTGCTGCTCCAATCGCTTAACCAGTATGACCTAGGGAAAAAGTACACATACCGTTGTAATCGGGCGAGCTTCTACTTTCAGACGCAACAAGAATTTTTGGGTTGTGTCAATCCGTTCGCGAGATATGGGAGTTTGAAGCCAAGAAATGGTTGAGAACGCAAAAAATTTTTCGCAATTCTGCTGCTCCGAACGCTTAACCAGAATGGCCTAGGGAAAAAATGCACATACCGTTGTAATCGGGCGAGTTTCTACTTTAAGATGGAATAGGAATTTTTGGGTTAGGTCAATCCGTTCGCGAGATATGGGAGTTTGAAGCCAAGAAATGGTTGAGAAGGCACCAAATTTTTCGCATTTCTGCTGCTCCAAACGCTTAACCAGAATGGCTCAGGGAAAAAATACACATACTGTTGTAATCGGGCGAGTTTCTACTTTCAGATGCAATAGGAATTTTTGGGTTAGTTCAATCCGTTCGCGAGATATGGGACTTTGAAGCTAAGAAATGGTTGAGAAGAGAATAAATTTTTCGCAAATCTGCTGCTCCAAACGCTTAACCAGAATGGCCTAGGGGAAAAACACACATACCGTTGTAATCGGGCGTGCTTCTACTTTCAGATGCAATAGGAATTTTTGGGTTAGGTCAATCCTTTCGCGAGATATGGGAGTTTGAAGCTAAGAAATGGTAGAGAAGAGAACAAATTTTTCGCAATTCTGCTGCTCCAAACGCTTAACCAGAATGGCCTAGGGAAAAAATGCACATACCGTTGTAATCGGGCGAGTTTCTACTTTCAGATGCAATAGGAATTTTTGGGTTAGGTCAATCCGTTCGCGAGATATGGGAGTTTGAAGCCAAGAAATGGTTGAGAAGGCAAAAAATTTTTCCCAATTCTGCTGCTCCAAACGCTTAACCAGAATGCCATAGGGAAAAAATACACACACCGTTGTAATCGGGCGAGTTTCTACTTTCAGATGCAATAGGAATTTTTGGGTTAGGTCATTCCGTTCGCGAGATATGGGAGTTTGAAGCTAAGAAATGGTTGAGAAGAGAACAAATTTTTCGCACTTCTGCTGCTCCAAACGCATAACCAGAATGACCTAGGGAAAAAATACGCATACGGTTGTAATCGGGCGAGTTTCTACTTTCAGACGCAGCCGGAATTTTTGGGTTTGGTCAATACGTTCGCGAGATATGGGACTTTGAAGCTAAGAAATGGTTGACAAGACAACAAATTTTTCGCACTTCTGTTGCTCCAAACGCTTAACCAGAATGGCCTAGGGAAAAAATACACATAGCGTTGTAATCGGGCGAGTTTCTACTTTCAGATGCAACAGGAATTTTTGGGTTAGTTCAATCCGTTCGCGAGATATGGGACTTTGAAGCTAAGAAATGGTTGAGAAGAGAATAAATTTTTCGCAAATCTGCTGCTCCAAACGCTTAACCAGAATGGCCAAGGGGAAAAACACACATACCGTTGTAATCGGGCGTGCTTCTACTTTCAGATGCAATATGAATTTTTGGGTTAGGTCAATCCGTTCGCGAGATATGGGAGTTTGAAGCTAAGAAATTGTAGAGAAGAGAACAAATTTTTCGCAATTCTGCTGCTCCAAACGCTTAACCAGAATGGCCTAGGGAAAAAATTCACATACCGTTGTAATCGGGCGAGTTTCTACTTTCAGATGCAATCGGAATTTTTGGGTTAAGTCAATCCGTTCGCGAGATATGGGAGTTTGAAGCCAAAAAATGGTTGAGGAGGCAAAAAATTTTTCCCAATTCTGCTGCTCCAAACGCTTAACCAGAATGCCATAGGGAAAAAATACACATACCGTTGTAATCGGGCGAGTTTCTACTTTCAGATGCAATAGGAATTTTTGGGTTAGGTCATTCCGTTCGCGAGATATGGGAGTTTGAAGCGAAGAACTGGTTGAGAAGAGAATAAATTTTTCGAAAATCTGCTGCTCCAAACGCTTAACCAGAATGGCCTATGGAAAAAATGCAAATACCGTTGTAATCGGGCGAGTTTCTACTTTCAGATGCAATAGGAATTTTTGGGTTAGGTCAATCCGTTCGCGAGATATGGGACTTTGAAGCTAAGAAATGGTTGAGAAGAGAATAAATTTTTCGCAAATCTGCTGCTCCAAACGCTTAACCAGAATGGCCTAGGGGAAAAACACACATACCGTTGTAATCGGGCGTGCTTCTACTTTCAGATGCAATAGGAATTTTTGGGTTAGGTCAATCCCTTCGCGAGATATGGGAGTTTGAAGCTAAGAAATTGTAGAGAAGAGAACAAATTTTTCGCAATTCTGCTGCTCAAACGTTTAACCAGAATGGCCTAGGGAAAAAATGCACATACAGTTGTAATCGGGCGAGTTTCTACTTTCAGATGCAATAGGAATTTTTGGGTTAGGTCAATCCGTTCGCGAGATATGGGACTTTGAAGCTAAGAAATGGTTGACAAGACAACAAATTTTTCGCACTTCTGCTGCTCCAATAGCTTAACCATAATGGCCTAGGGAGAAAATACACATACCGTTGTAATCGGGCGAGTTTCTACTTTCAGATGCAATAGGAATTTTTGGGTTAGTTCAATCCGTTCGCGAGATATGGGACTTTGAAGCTAAGAAATGGATGAGAAGAGAATAAATTTTTCGCAATTCTGCTGCTCCAAATGCTTAACCAGAATGGAATAGGGAAAAAATGCACATACCGTTGTAATCGGGCGAGTTTCTACTTTCAGATGCAATAGCAATTTTTGGGTGAGGTCAATCCGTTCGCAAGATAAGGGAGTTTGAAACCATGAAATGGTTGAGAAGGCCAGAAATTTTTCGCACTTCTGCTGCTCCAAACGCTTAACCAGAATGGCCTAGGGAAAAAATGAACATACCGTTGTAATCGGGCGAGATTCTACTTTCAGATGCAATAGGAATTTTTGGGTTAGGTCAATCCGTTCGCGAGATATGGGAGTTTGAAGCCAAGAAATGGTTGAGAAGAGAACAAATTTTTCGCAATTCAGCTGCTCCAAACGCTTAACCAGAATGGCCTAGGGAAAAAATGCAAATACCGTTGTAATCGGGCGAGTTTCTACTTTCAGATGCAATAGGAATTTTTGGGTTAGGTCAATCCGTTCGCGAGATATGGGACTATGAAGCGAAGAAATGGTAGAGAAGAGAACAAATTTTTCGCAATTCTGCTGCTCCAAACGCTTAACCAGAATGGCCTAGGGGAAAAACACACATACCGTTGTAATCGGGCGTGCTTCTACTTTCAGATGCAATAGGAATTTTTGGGTTAGGTCAATCCGTTCGTGAGATATGGGAGTTTGAAGCTAAGAAATGGTAGAGATGAGAACAAATTTTTCGCAATTCTGCTGCTCCAAACGCTTAACCAGAATGGCCTAGGGAAAAAATGCACATACCGTTGTAATCGGGCTAGTTTCTACTTTCAGATGCAATAGGAATTTTTGGGTTAGGTCAATCCGTTCGCGAGATATGGGAGTTTGAAGCTAAGAAATGGATGAGAAGAGAATAAATTTTTCGCAATTCTGCTGCTCCAAATGCTTAACCAGAATGGCCTAGGGAAAAAATGCACATACCGCTGTAATCGGACGAGTTTCTACTTTCAGATGCAATAGCAATTTTTGGGTGAGGTCAATCCGTTTGCAAGATAAGGGAGTTTGAAACCATGAAATGGTTGAGAAGGCCAGAAATTTTTCGCAATTCTGCTGCTCCAAACGCTTAACCAGAATGGCCTAGGGAAAAAATACACATTCCGTTGTAATCGGGCGAGTTTCTACCTTCAGATGCAATAGGAATTTTTGGGTTAAGTCAATCCGTTCGCGAGATATGGGAGTTTGAAGCCAAGAAATGGTTGAGAAGGCAAAAAATTTTTCGCAATTCTGCTGCTCCAAACGCTTAACCAGAATGCCATAGGGAAAAAATACACATACCTTTGTAATCGGGCGAATTTCTACTTTCAGATGCAATAGGAATTTCTGGGTTAGGTCAATCCGTTCGCGAGGTATGGGAGTTTGAAGCTAAGAAATGGTTGAGAAGAGAAGAAATTTTTCGCACTTCTGCTGCCCCAAACGCATAACCACAATGGCCTAGGGAAAAAATACGCATACAGTTGTAATCGGGCAAGTTTCTACTTTCAGACGCTGCAGGAATTTTTGGGTTTGGTCAATCCGTTCGCGAGATATGGGACTATGAAGCGAAGAAATGGTTGAGAAGACAACAAATATTTCGCACTTCTGCTGCTCCAATCGCTTAACCAGAATGGCCTAGGGGAAAAACACACATACCGTTGTAATCGGGCGTGCTTCTACTTTCAGATGCAATAGGAATTTTTGGGTTAGGTCAATCCGTTCGTGAGATATGGGAGTTTGAAGCTAAGAAATGGTAGAGATGAGAACAAATTTTTCACAATTCTGCTGCTCCAAACGCTTAACCAGAATGGCCTAGGGAAAAAATACACATACTGTTGTAATCGGCCGAGTGTCTACTTTCAGACGCAACAGGAATTTTTGGGGTGGGTCAATCCGTTCGCGTGATATGGGAGTTTGAAGCCAAGAAATGGTTGAGAACGCAAAAAATTTTTCGCAATTCTGCTGCTCCAAACGCGAAACCAGAATGGCCTAGGGAAAAATGCACATACCGTTGTAATCGGGCGAGTTTCTACTTTCAGATGCAATAGGAATTTTTGGGTTAGGTCAATCCGTTCGCGAGATATGGGAGTTTGAAGCCAAGAAATGATTGAGAAGGCAAAAAATTTTTCGCAATACTGCTGCTCCAAACGCTTAACCAGTATGGCCTAGGGAAAAAATACACATACCGTTGTAATCGGGCGAGTTTCTACTTTCAGATGCAATAGGAATTTTTGGGTTAGGTCAATCCGTTCGCGAGATATGGGAGTTTGAAGCCAAGAAATGGTTGAGAAGAGAACAAATTTTTCGCAATTCTGCTGCTCCAAACGCTTAACCAGATAGGCCTAGGGAAAAAATGCACATACCGTTGTAATCGGGCGAGTTTCTACTTTCAGACGCAGCAGGAATTTTTGGGTTTGGTCAATCCGTTCGCGAGATATGGGACTATGATGCGAAGAAATGGTTGAGAAGACTACAAATTTTTCGCAATTCTGCTGCTCCAAACGCTTAACCAGAATGGCCTAGGGAAAAAATACACATACCGTTGTAATCGGGCGAGATTCTACTTTCAGCTGCAATAGGAATTTTTGGGTTAGGTCAATCCGTTCGCGAGATATGGGAGTTTGAAGCCAAGAAATGGTTGAGAACGCAAAAAGTTTTTCACCATTCTGCTGCTCCAAACGCGAAACCAGAATGGCCTAGGGAAAAAGTACACATACCGTTGTAATCGGGCGAGTTTCTACTTTCAGACGCAACAAGAATTTTTGGGTTGGGTCAATCCGTTCGCGAGATATGGGAGTTTGAAGCCAAGAAATGGTTGAGAACGCAAAAAATTTTTCGCAATTCTGCTGCTCCAAACGCTTAACCAGAATGGCCAAGGGAAAAAATGCACATACCGTTGTAATCGGGCGAGATTCTACTTTCAGATGCAATACGAATTTTTGGGTTAGGTCAATCCGTTCGCGAGATATGGGAGTTTGAAGCCAAGAAATGGTTGAGAAGGCAAAAAATTTTTCGCAATACTGCTGTTCCAAACGCTTAACCAGAATGGCCTAGGGAAAAAATACACATACCGTTGTAATCGGGCGAGTTTCTACTTTCAGATGCAATAGGAATTTTTGGGTTAGGTCAATCCGTTCGCGAGATATGGGAGTTTGAAGCCAAGAATTCGTTGAGAAGAGAACAAATTTTTCGCAATTATGCTGCTCCAATCGCTTAACCAGAATGACCTAGGGAAAAAGTACACATACCGTTGTAATCGGGCGAGTTTCCACTTTCAGACGCAACAAGAATTTTTCGGTTGGGTCAATCCGTTCGCGAGATATGGGAGTTTGAAGCCAAGAAATGGTTGAGAACGCAAAAAATTTTTCGCAATTCTGCTGCTCCAAACGCTTAACCAGAATGGCCTAGGGAAAAAATGCACATACCGTTGTAATCGGGCGAGTTTCTACTTTAAGATGGAATAGGAATTTTTGGGTTAGGTCAATCCGTTCGCGAGATATGGGAGTTTGAAGCCAAGAAATGGTTGAGAAGGCACCAAATTTTTCGCACTTCTGCTGCTCCAAACGCTTAACCAGAATGGCTTAGGGAAAAAATACACATACTGTTGTAATCGGGCGAGTTTCTACTTTCAGACGCAACAGGAATTTTTGGGGTGGGTCAATCCGTTCGCGCGATATGGGAGTTTCAAGCCAAGAAATAGTTGAGAACGCAAAAAATTTTTCGCAATTCTGCTGCTCCAAACGCTTAACCAGAATGGCCTAGGGAAAAATGCACATACCGTTGTAATCGGGCGAGTTTCTACTTTCAGATGCAATAGGAATTTTTGGGTTAGGTCAATCCGTTCGCGAGATATGGGAGTTTGAAGCCAAGAAATGGTTGAGAACGCAAAAAGTTTTTCACCATTCTGCTGCTCCAAACGCGAAACCAGAATGGCCTAGGGAAAAAGTACACATACCGTTGTAATCGGGCGAGTTTCTACTTTCAGACGCAACAAGAATTTTTGGGTTGGGTCAATCCGTTCGCGAGATATGGGAGTTTGAAGCCAAGAAATGGTTGAGAACGCAAAAAATTTTTCGCAATTCTGCTGCTCCAAACGCTTAACCAGAATGGCCAAGGGAAAAAATGCACATACCGTTGTAATCGGGCGAGATTCTACTTTCAGATGCAATACGAATTTTTGGGTTAGGTCAATCCGTTCGCGAGATATGGGAGTTTGAAGCCAAGAAATGGTTGAGAAGGCAAAAAATTTTTCGCAATACTGCTGTTCCAAACGCTTAACCAGAATGGCCTAGGGAAAAAATACACATACCGTTGTAATCGGGCGAGTTTCTACTTTCAGATGCAATAGGAATTTTTGGGTTAGGTCAATCCGTTCGCGAGATATGGGAGTTTGAAGCCAAGAATTCGTTGAGAAGAGAACAAATTTTTCGCAATTATGCTGCTCCAATCGCTTAACCAGAATGACCTAGGGAAAAAGTACACATACCGTTGTAATCGGGCGAGTTTCCACTTTCAGACGCAACAAGAATTTTTCGGTTGGGTCAATCCGTTCGCGAGATATGGGAGTTTGAAGCCAAGAAATGGTTGAGAACGCAAAAAATTTTTCGCAATTCTGCTGCTCCAAACGCTTAACCAGAATGGCCTAGGGAAAAAATGCACATACCGTTGTAATCGGGCGAGTTTCTACTTTAAGATGGAATAGGAATTTTTGGGTTAGGTCAATCCGTTCGCGAGATATGGGAGTTTGAAGCCAAGAAATGGTTGAGAAGGCACCAAATTTTTCGCACTTCTGCTGCTCCAAACGCTTAACCAGAATGGCTTAGGGAAAAAATACACATACTGTTGTAATCGGGCGAGTTTCTACTTTCAGACGCAACAGGAATTTTTGGGGTGGGTCAATCCGTTCGCGCGATATGGGAGTTTCAAGCCAAGAAATAGTTGAGAACGCAAAAAATTTTTCGCAATTCTGCTGCTCCAAACGCTTAACCAGAATGGCCTAGGGAAAAATGCACATACCGTTGTAATCGGGCGAGTTTCTACTTTCAGATGCAATAGGAATTTTTGGGTTAGGTCAATCCGTTCGCGAGATATGGGAGTTTGAAGCCAAGAAATGATTGAGAAGGCAAAAAATTTTTCGCAATACTGCTGCTCCAAACGCTTAACCAGAATGGCCTAGGGAAAAAATACACATACCGTTGTAATCGGGCGAGTTTCTACTTTCAGATGCAATAGGAATTTTTGGGTTAGGTCAATCCGTTCGCGAGATATGGGAGTTTGAAGCCAAGAAATGGTTGAGAAGAGAACAAATTTTTCGCAATTCTGCTGCTCCAAACGCTTAACCAGATAGGCCTAGGGAAAAAATGCACATACCGTTGTAATCGGGCGAGTTTCTACTTTCAGACGCAGCAGGAATTTTTGGGTTTGGTCAATCCGTTCGCGAGATATGGGACTATGAAGCGAAGAAATGGTTGAGAAGACTACAAATTTTTCGCAATTCTGCTGCTCCAAACGCTTAACCAGAATGGCCTAGGGAAAAAATACACATACCGTTGTAATCGGGCGAGATTCTACTTTCAGCTGCAATAGGAATTTTTGGGTTAGGTCAATCCGTTCGCGAGATATGGGAGTTTGAAGCCAAGAAATGGTTGAGAACGCAAAAAATTTTTCGCAATTCTGCTGCTCCAAACGCTTAACCAGAATGGCCTAGGGAAAAAGTACACATACCGTTGTAATCGGGCGAGTTTCTACTTTCAGACGCAACAAGAATTTTTGGGTTGGGTCAATCCGTTCGCGAGATATGGGAGTTTGAAGCCAAGAAATGGTTGAGAACGCAAAAAATTTTTCGCAATTCTGCTGCTCCAAACGCTTAACCAGAATGGCCAAGGGAAAAAATGCACATACCGTTGTAATCGGGCGAGATTCTACTTTCAGATGCAATACGAATTTTTGGGTTAGGTCAATCCGTTCGCGAGATATGGGAGTTTGAAGCCAAGAAATGGTTGAGAAGGCAAAAAATTTTTCGCAATACTGCTGTTCCAAACGCTTAACCAGAATGGCCTAGGGAAAAAATACACATACCGTTGTAATCGGGCGAGTTTCTACTTTCAGATGCAATAGGAATTTTTGGGTTAGGTCAATCCGTTCGCGAGATATGGGAGTTTGAAGCCAAGAATTCGTTGAGAAGAGAACAAATTTTTCGCAATTATGCTGCTCCAATCGCTTAACCAGAATGACCTAGGGAAAAAGTACACATACCGTTGTAATCGGGCGAGTTTCCACTTTCAGACGCAACAAGAATTTTTCGGTTGGGTCAATCCGTTCGCGAGATATGGGAGTTTGAAGCCAAGAAATGGTTGAGAACGCAAAAAATTTTTCGCAATTCTGCTGCTCCAAACGCTTAACCAGAATGGCCTAGGGAAAAAATGCACATACCGTTGTAATCGGGCGAGTTTCTACTTTAAGATGGAATAGGAATTTTTGGGTTAGGTCAATCCGTTCGCGAGATATGGGAGTTTGAAGCCAAGAAATGGTTGAGAAGGCACCAAATTTTTCGCACTTCTGCTGCTCCAAACGCTTAACCAGAATGGCTTAGGGAAAAAATACACATACTGTTGTAATCGGGCGAGTTTCTACTTTCAGACGCAACAGGAATTTTTGGGGTGGGTCAATCCGTTCGCGCGATATGGGAGTTTCAAGCCAAGAAATAGTTGAGAACGCAAAAAATTTTTCGCAATTCTGCTGCTCCAAACGCTTAACCAGAATGGCCTAGGGAAAAATGCACATACCGTTGTAATCGGGCGAGTTTCTACTTTCAGATGCAATAGGAATTTTTGGGTTAGGTCAATCCGTTCGCGAGATATGGGAGTTTGAAGCCAAGAAATGATTGAGAAGGCAAAAAATTTTTCGCAATACTGCTGCTCCAAACGCTTAACCAGAATGGCCTAGGGAAAAAATACACATACCGTTGTAATCGGGCGAGTTTCTACTTTCAGATGCAATAGGAATTTTTGGGTTAGGTCAATCCGTTCGCGAGATATGGGAGTTTGAAGCCAAGAAATGGTTGAGAAGAGAACAAATTTTTCGCAATTCTGCTGCTCCAAACGCTTAACCAGATAGGCCTAGGGAAAAAATGCACATACCATTGTAATCGGGCGAGTCTCTACTTTCAGACGCAGCAGGAATTTTTGGGTTTGGTCAATCCGTTCGCGAGATATGGGACTATGAAGCGAAGAAATGGTTGAGAAGACTACAAATTTTTCGCAATTCTGCTGCTCCAAACGCTTAACCAGAATGGCCTAGGGAAAAAATACACATACCGTTGTAATCGGGCGAGATTCTACTTTCAGCTGCAATAGGAATTTTTGGGTTAGGTCAATCCGTTCGCGAGATATGGGAGTTTGAAGCCAAGAAATGGTTGAGAACGCAAAAAATTTTTCGCAATTCTGCTGCTCCAAACGCTTAACCAGAATGGCCTAGGGAAAAAATACACATACCGTTGTAATCGGGCGAGTTTCTACTTTCAGATGCAATAGGAATTTTTGGGTTAGGTCAATCCGTTCGCGAGATATGGGAGTTTGAAGCCAAGAATTGGTTGAGAAGAGAACAAATTTTTCGCAATTCTGCTGCTCCAAACGCTTAACCAGATAGGCCTAGGGAAAAAATGCACATACCGTTGTAATCGGGCGAGTTTCTACTTTCAGACGCAGCAGGAATTTTTGGGTTTGGTCAATCCGTTCGCGAGATATGGGACTATGAAGCGAAGAAATGGTTGAGAAGACTACAAATTTTTCGCAATTCTGCTGCTCCAAACGCTTAACCAGAATGGCCTGGGGAAAAAATACACATACCGTTGTAATCGGGCGAGATTCTACTTTCAGCTGCAATAGGAATTTTTGGGTTAGGTCAATCCGTTCGCGAGATATGGGAGTTTGAAGCCAAGAAATGGTTGAGAACGCAAAAAATTTTTCACCATTCTGCTGCTCCAAACGCGAAACCAGAATGGCCTAGGGAAAAAGTACACATACCGTTGTAATCGGGCGAGTTTCTACTTTCAGACGCAACAAGAATTTTTGGGTTGGGTCAATCCGTTCGCGAGATATGGGAGTTTGAAGCCAAGAAATGGTTGAGAACGCAAAAAATTTTTCGCAATTCTGCTGCTCCAAACGCTTAACCAGAATGGCCAAGGGAAAAAATGCACATACCGTTGTAATCGGGCGAGATTCTACTTTCAGATGCAATACGAATTTTTGGGTTAGGTCAATCCGTTCGCGAGATATGGGAGTTTGAAGCCAAGAAATGGTTGAGAAGGCAAAAAATTTTTCGCAATACTGCTGCTCCAAACGCTTAACCAGAATGGCCTAGGGAAAAAATACACATACCGTTGTAATCGGGCGAGTTTCTACTTTCAGATGCAATAGGAATTTTTGGGTTAGGTCAATCCGTTCGCGAGATATGGGAGTTTGAAGCCAAGAATTGGTTGAGAAGAGAACAAATTTTTCGCAATTCTGCTGCTCCAAACGCTTAACCAGATAGGCCTAGGGAAAAAATGCACATACCGTTGTAATCGGGCGAGTTTCTACTTTCAGACGCAGCAGGAATTTTTGGGTTTGGTCAATACGTTCGCGAGATATGGGACTATGAAGCGAAGAAATGGTTGAGAAGACTACAAATTTTTCGCAATTCTGCTGCTCCAAACGCTTAACCAGAATGGCCTAGGGAAAAAATACACATACCGTTGTAATCGGGCGAGATTCTACTTTCAGCTGCAATAGGAATTTTTGGGTTAGGTCAATCCGTTCGCGAGATATGGGAGTTTGAAGCCAAGAAATGGTTGAGAACGCAAAAAATTTTTCGCAATTCTGCTGCTCCAAACGCTTAACCAGAATGGCCTAGGGAAAAAATGCACATACCGTTGTAATCGGGCGAGTTTCTACTTTCAGACGCAGCCGGAATTTTTGGGTTTGGTCAATACGTTCGCGAGATATGGGACTTTGAAGCTAAGAAATGGTTGACAAGACAACAAATTTTTCGCACTTCTGTTGCTCCAAACGCTTAACCAGAATGGCCTAGGGAAAAAATACACATAGCGTTGTAATCGGGAGAGTTTCTACTTTCAGATGCAATAGGAATTTTTGGGTTAGTTCAATCCGTTCGCGAGATATGGGACTTTGAAGCTAAGAAATGGTTGAGAAGAGAATAAATTTTTCGCAAATCTGCTGCTCCAAACGCTTAACCAGAATGGCCAAGGGGAAAAACACACATACCGTTGTAATCGGGCGTGCTTCTACTTTCAGATGCAATATGAATTTTTGGGTTAGGTCAATCCGTTCGCGAGATATGGGAGTTTGAAGCTAAGAAATTGTAGAGAAGAGAACAAATTTTTCGCAATTCTGCTGCTCCAAACGCTTAACCAGAATGGCCTAGGGAAAAAATTCACATACCGTTGTAATCGGGCGAGTTTCTACTTTCAGATGCAATCGGAATTTTTGGGTTAGGTCAATCCGTTCGCGAGATATGGGAGTTTGAAGCCAAGAAATGGTTGAGGAGGCAAAAAATTTTTCCCAATTCTGCTGCTCCAAACGCTTAACCAGAATGCCATGGGGAAAAAATACACATACCGTTGTAATCGGGCGAGTTTCTACTTTCAGATGCAATAGGAATTTTTGGGTTAGGTCATTCCGTTCGCGAGATATGGGAGTTTGAAGCGAAGAACTGGTTGAGAAGAGAATAAATTTTTCGAAAATCTGCTGCTCCAAACGCTTAACCAGAATGGCCTAGGGAAAAAATGCAAATACCGTTGTAATCGGGCAAGTTTCTACTTTCAGATGCAATAGGAATTTTTGGGTTAAGTCAATCCGTTCGCGAGATATGGGACTTTGAAGCTAAGAAATGGTTGAGAAGAGAATAAATTTTTCGCAAATCTGCTGCTCCAAACGCTTAACCAGAATGGCCTAGGGGAAAAACACATACCGTTGTAATCGGGCGTGCTTCTACTTTCAGATGCAATAGGAATTTTTGGGTTAGGTCAATCCGTTCGCGAGATATGGGAGTTTGAAGCTAAGAAATTGTAGAGAAGAGAACAAATTTTTCGCAATTCTGCTGCTCCAAACGCTTAACCAGAATGGCCTAGGGAAAAAATTCACATACCGTTGTAATCGGGCGAGTTTCTACTTTCAGATGCAATCGGAATTTTTGGGTTAGGTCAATCCGTTCGCGAGATATGGGAGTTTGAAGCCAAGAAATGGTTGGGGAGGCAAAAAATTTTTCCCAATTCTGCTGCTCCAAACGCTTAACCAGAATGCCATAGGGAAAAAATACACATACCGTTGTAATCGGGCGAGTTTCTACTTTCAGATGCAATAGGAATTTTTGGGTTAGGTCATTCCGTTCGCGAGATATGGGAGTTTGAAGCGAAGAACTGGTTGTGAAGAGAATAAATTTTTCGGAAATCTGCTGCTCCAAACGCTTAACCAGAATGGCCTAGGGAAAAAATGCAAATACCGTTGTAATCGGGCGAGTTTCTACTTTCAGATGCAATAGGAATTTTTGGGTTAAGTCAATCCGTTCGCGAGATATGGGACTTTGAAGCTAAGAAATGGTTGAGAAGAGAATAAATTTTTCGCAAATCTGCTGCTCCAAACGCTTAACCAGAATGGCCTAGGGGAAAAACACACATACCGTTGTAATCGGGCGTGCTTCTACTTTCAGATGCAATAGGAATTTTTGGGTTAGGTCTATCCGTTCGCGAGATATGGGAGTTTGAAGCTAAGAAATTGTAGAGAAGAGAACAAATTTTTCGCAATTCTGCTGCTCCAAACGCTTAACCAGAATGGCCTAGGGAAAAAATACACATACCGTTGTAATCGGGCGAGATTCTACTTTCGGCTGCAATAGCAATTTTTGGGTTAGGTCAATCCGTTCGCGAGATATGGGAGTTTGAAGCCAAGAAATGGTTGAGAACGCAAAAAATTTTTCACCATTCTGCTGCTCCAAACGCGAAACCAGAATGGCCTAGGGAAAAAGTACACATACCGTTGTAATCGGGCGAGTTTCTACTTTCAGACGCAACAAGAATTTTTCGGTTGGGTCAATCCGTTCGCGAGATATGGGAGTTTGAAGCCAAGAAATGGTTGAGAACGCAAAAAATTTTTCGCAAGTCTGCTGCTCCAAACGCTTAACCAGAATGGCCAAGGGAAAAAATGCACATACCGTTGTAATCGGGCGAGATTCTACTTTCAGATGCAATACGAATTTTTGGGTTAGGTCAATCCGTTCGCGAGATATGGGAGTTTGAAGCCAAGAAATGGTTGAGAAGGCAAAAAATTTTTCGCAATACTGCTGCTCCAAACGCTTAACCAGAATGGCCTAGGGAAAAAATACACATACCGTTGTAATCGGGCGAGTTTCTACTTTCAGATGCAATAGGAATTTTTGGGTTAGGTCAATCCGTTCGCGAGATATGGGAGTTTGAAGCCAAGAATTGGTTGAGAAGAGAACAAATTTTTCGCAATTCTGCTGCTCCAATCGCTTAACCAGAATGACCTAGGGAAAAAGTACACATACCGTTGTAATCGGGCGAGTTTCCACTTTCAGACGCAACAAGAATTTTTGGGTTGGGTCAATCCGTTCGCGAGATATGGGAGTTTGAAGCCAAGAAATGGTTGAGAACGCAAAAAATTTTTCGCAATTCTGCTGCTCCAAACGCTTAACCAGAATGGCCTAGGGAAAAAATGCACATACCGTTGTAATCGGGCGAGTTTCTACTTTCAGACGCAGCCGGAATTTTTGGGTTTGGTCAATACGTTCGCGAGATATGGGACTTTGAAGCTAAGAAATGGTTGACAAGACAACAAATTTTTCGCACTTCTGTTGCTCCAAACGCTTAACCAGAATGGCCTAGGGAAAAAATACACATAGCGTTGTAATCGGGCGAGTTTCTACTTTCAGATGCAATAGGAATTTTTGGGTTAGTTCAATCCGTTCGCGAGATATGGGACTTTGAAGCTAAGAAATGGTTGAGAAGAGAATAAATTTTTCGCAAATCTGCTGCTCCAAACGCTTAACCAGAATGGCCAAGGGGAAAAACACACATACCGTTGTAATCGGGCGTGCTTCTACTTTCAGATGCAATATGAATTTTTGGGTTAGGTCAATCCGTTCGCGAGATATGGGAGTTTGTAGCTAAGAAATTGTAGAGAAGAGAACAAATTTTTCGCAATTCTGCTGCTCCAAACGCTTAACCAGAATGGCCTAGGGAAAAAATACACATAGCGTTGTAATCGGGCGAGTTTCTACTTTCAGATGCAATAGGAATTTTTGGGTTAGTTCAATCCGTTCGCGAGATATGTGACTTTGAAGCTAAGAAATGAATGAGAAGAGAATAAATTTTTCGCAATTCTGCTGCTCCAAATGCTTAACCAGATAGGCCTAGGGAAAAAATGCACATTCCGTTGTAATCGGGCGAGTTTCTACTTTCAGACGCAGCAGGAATTTTTGGGTTTGGTCAATCCGTTCGCGAGATATGGGACTATGAAGCGAAGAAATGGTTGAGAAGACTACAAATTTTTCGCAATTCTGCTGCTCCAAACGCTTAACCAGAATGGCCTAGGGAAAAAATACACATACCGTTGTAATCGGGCGAGATTCTACTTTCAGCTGCAATAGGAATTTTTGGGTTAGGTCAATCCGTTCTCGAGATATGGGAGTTTGAAGCCAAGAAATGGTTGAGAACGCAAAAAATTTTTCACCATTCTGCTGCTCCAAACGCGAAACCAGAATGGCCTAGGGAAAAAGTACACATACCGTTGTAATCGGGCGAGTTTCTACTTTCAGATGCAATAGGAATTTTTGGGTTAGGTCATTCCGTTCGCGAGATATGGGAGTTTGAAGCGAAGAACTGGTTGTGAAGAGAATAAATTTTTCGGAAATCTGCTGCTCCAAACGCTTAACCAGAATGGCCTAGGGAAAAAATGCAAATACCGTTGTAATCGGGCGAGTTTCTACTTTCAGATGCAATAGGAATTTTTGGGTTAAGTCAATCCGTTCGCGAGATATGGGACTTTGAAGCTAAGAAATGGTTGAGAAGAGAATAAATTTTTCGCAAATCTGCTGCTCCAAACGCTTAACCAGAATGGCCTAGGGGAAAAACACACATACCGTTGTAATCGGGCGTGCTTCTACTTTCAGATGCAATAGGAATTTTTGGGTTAGGTCTATCCGTTCGCGAGATATGGGAGTTTGAAGCTAAGAAATTGTAGAGAAGAGAACAAATTTTTCGCAATTCTGCTGCTCCAAACGCTTAACCAGAATGGCCTAGGGAAAAAATACACATACCGTTGTAATCGGGCGAGATTCTACTTTCGGCTGCAATAGCAATTTTTGGGTTAGGTCAATCCGTTCGCGTGATATGGGAGTTTGAAGCCAAGAAATGGTTGAGAACGCAAAAAATTTTTCACCATTCTGCTGCTCCAAACGCGAAACCAGAATGGCCTAGGGAAAAAGTACACATACCGTTGTAATCGGGCGAGTTTCTACTTTCAGACGCAACAAGAATTTTTCGGTTGGGTCAATCCGTTCGCGAGATATGGGAGTTTGAAGCCAAGAAATGGTTGAGAACGCAAAAAATTTTTCGCAAGTCTGCTGCTCCAAACGCTTAACCAGAATGGCCAAGGGAAAAAATGCACATACCGTTGTAATCGGGCGAGATTCTACTTTCAGATGCAATACGAATTTTTGGGTTAGGTCAATCCGTTCGCGAGATATGGGAGTTTGAAGCCAAGAAATGGTTGAGAAGGCAAAAAATTTTTCGCAATACTGCTGCTCCAAACGCTTAACCAGAATGGCCTAGGGAAAAAATACACATACCGTTGTAATCGGGCGAGTTTCTACTTTCAGATGCAATAGGAATTTTTGGGTTAGGTCAATCCGTTCGCGAGATATGGGAGTTTGAAGCCAAGAATTGGTTGAGAAGAGAACAAATTTTTCGCAATTCTGCTGCTCCAATCGCTTAACCAGAATGACCTAGGGAAAAAGTACACATACCGTTGTAATCGGGCGAGTTTCCACTTTCAGACGCAACAAGAATTTTTGGGTTGGGTCAATCCGTTCGCGAGATATGGGAGTTTGAAGCCAAGAAATGGTTGAGAACGCAAAAAATTTTTCGCAATTCTGCTGCTCCAAACGCTTAACCAGAATGGCCTAGGGAAAAAATGCACATACCGTTGTAATCGGGCGAGTTTCTACTTTCAGACGCAGCCGGAATTTTTGGGTTTGGTCAATACGTTCGCGAGATATGGGACTTTGAAGCTAAGAAATGGTTGACAAGACAACAAATTTTTCGCACTTCTGTTGCTCCAAACGCTTAACCAGAATGGCCTAGGGAAAAAATACACATAGCGTTGTAATCGGGCGAGTTTCTACTTTCAGATGCAATAGGAATTTTTGGGTTAGTTCAATCCGTTCGCGAGATATGGGACTTTGAAGCTAAGAAATGGTTGAGAAGAGAATAAATTTTTCGCAAATCTGCTGCTCCAAACGCTTAACCAGAATGGCCAAGGGGAAAAACACACATACCGTTGTAATCGGGCGTGCTTCTACTTTCAGATGCAATATGAATTTTTGGGTTAGGTCAATCCGTTCGCGAGATATGGGAGTTTGAAGCTAAGAAATTGTAGAGAAGAGAACAAATTTTTCGCAATTCTGCTGCTCCAAACGCTTAACCAGAATGGCCTAGGGAAAAAATACACATAGCGTTGTAATCGGGCGAGTTTCTACTTTCAGATGCAATAGGAATTTTTGGGTTAGTTCAATCCGTTCGCGAGATATGTGACTTTGAAGCTAAGAAATGGATGAGAAGAGAATAAATTTTTCGCAATTCTGCTGCTCCAAATGCTTAACCAGATAGGCCTAGGGAAAAAATGCACATTCCGTTGTAATCGGGCGAGTTTCTACTTTCAGACGCAGCAGGAATTTTTGGGTTTGGTCAATCCGTTCGCGAGATATGGGACTATGAAGCGAAGAAATGGTTGAGAAGACTACAAATTTTTCGCAATTCTGCTGCTCCAAACGCTTAACCAGAATGGCCTAGGGAAAAAATACACATACCGTTGTAATCGGGCGAGATTCTACTTTCAGCTGCAATAGGAATTTTTGGGTTAGGTCAATCCGTTCTCGAGATATGGGAGTTTGAAGCCAAGAAATGGTTGAGAACGCAAAAAATTTTTCACCATTCTGCTGCTCCAAACGCGAAACCAGAATGGCCTAGGGAAAAAGTACACATACCGTTGTAATCGGGCGAGTTTCTACTTTCAGACGCAACAAGAATTTTTGGGTTGGGTCAATCCGTTCGCGAGATATGGGAGTTTGAAGCCAAGAAATGGTTGAGAACGCAAAAAATTTTTCGCAATTCTGCTGCTCCAAACGCTTAACCAGAATGGCCAAGGGAAAAAATGCACATACCGTTGTAATCGGGCGAGATTCTACTTTCAGATGCAATACGAATTTTTGGGTTAGGTCAATCCGTTCGCGAGATATGGGAGTTTGAAGCCAAGAAATGGTTGAGAAGGCAAAAAATTTTTCGCAATACTGCTGCTCCAAACGCTTAACCAGAATGGCCTAGGGAAAAAATACACATACCGTTGTAATCGGGCGAGTTTCTACTTTCAGATGCAATAGGAATTTTTGGGTTAGGTCAATCCGTTCGCGAGATATGGGAGTTTGAAGCCAAGAATTGGTTGAGAAGAGAACAAATTTTTCGCAATTCTGCTGCTCCAATCGCTTAACCAGAATGACCTAGGGAAAAAGTACACATACCGTTGTAATCGGGCGAGTTTCCACTTTCAGACGCAACAAGAATTTTTGGGTTGGGTCAATCCGTTCGCGAGATATGGGAGTTTGAAGCCAAGAAATGGTTGAGAACGCAAAAAATTTTTCGCAATTCTGCTGCTCCAAACGCTTAACCAGAATGGCCTAGGGAAAAAATGCACATACCGTTGTAATCGGGCGAGTTTCTACTTTCAGACGCAGCCGGAATTTTTGGGTTTGGTCAATACGTTCGCGAGATATGGGACTTTGAAGCTAAGAAATGGTTGACAAGACAACAAATTTTTCGCACTTCTGTTGCTCCAAACGCTTAACCAGAATGGCCTAGGGAAAAAATACACATAGCGTTGTAATCGGGCGAGTTTCTACTTTCAGATGCAATAGGAATTTTTGGGTTAGTTCAATCCGATCGCGAGATATGGGACTTTGAAGCTAAGAAATGGTTGACAAGACAACAAATTTTTCGCAATTCTGCTGCTCCAAACGCTTAACCAGAATGGCCTAGGGAAAAAATACACATAGCGTTGTAATCGGGCGAGTTTCTACTTTCAGATGCAATCGGAATTTTTGGGTTAGGTCAATCCGTTCGCGAGATATGGGAGTTTGAAGCTAAGAAATTGTAGAGAAGAGAACAAATTTTTCGCAATTCTGCTGCTCCAAACGCTTAACCAGAATGGCCTAGGGAAAAAATTCACATACCGTTGTAATCGGGCGAGTTTCTACTTTCAGATGCAATCGGAATTTTTGGGTTAGGTCAATCCGTTCGCGAGATATGGGAGTTTGAAGCCAAGAAATGGTTGAGGAGGCAAAAAATTTTTCCCAATTCTGCTGCTCCAAACGCTTAACCAGAATGCCATAGGGAAAAAATACACATACCGTTGTAATCGGGCGAGTTTCTACTTTCAGATGCAATAGGAATTTTTGGGTTAGGTCATTCCGTTCGCGAGATATGGGAGTTTGAAGCGAAGAACTGGTTGAGAAGAGAATAAATTTTTCGGAAATCTGCTGCTCCAAACGCTTAACCAGAATGGCCTAGGGAAAAAATGCAAATACCGTTGTAATCGGGCGAGTTTCTACTTTCAGATGCAATAGGAATTTTTGGGTTAAGTCAATCCGTTCGCGAGATATGGGACTTTGAAGCTAAGAAATGGTTGAGAAGAGAATAAATTTTTCGCAAATCTGCTGCTCCAAACGCTTAACCAGAATGGCCTAGGGGAAAAACACACATACCGTTGTAATCGGGCGTGCTTCTACTTTCAGATGCAATAGGAATTTTTGGGTTAGGTCTATCCGTTCGCGAGATATGGGAGTTTGAAGCTAAGAAATTGTAGAGAAGAGAACAAATTTTTCGCAATTCTGCTGCTCCAAACGCTTAACCAGAATGGCCTAGGGAAAAAATACACATACCGTTGTAATCGGGCGAGATTCTACTTTCGGCTGCAATAGCAATTTTTGGGTTAGGTCAATCCGTTCGCGAGATATGGGAGTTTGAAGCCAAGAAATGGTTGAGAACGCAAAAAATTTTTCACCATTCTGCTGCTCCAAACGCGAAACCAGAATGGCCTAGGGAAAAAGTACACATACCGTTGTAATCGGGCGAGTTTCTACTTTCAGACGCAACAAGAATTTTTCGGTTGGGTCAATCCGTTCGCGAGATATGGGAGTTTGAAGCCAAGAAATGGTTGAGAACGCAAAAAATTTTTCGCAAGTCTGCTGCTCCAAACGCTTAACCAGAATGGCCAAGGGAAAAAATGCACATACCGTTGTAATCGGGCGAGATTCTACTTTCAGATGCAATACGAATTTTTGGGTTAGGTCAATCCGTTCGCGAGATATGGGAGTTTGAAGCCAAGAAATGGTTGAGAAGGCAAAAAATTTTTCGCAATACTGCTGCTCCAAACGCTTAACCAGAATGGCCTAGGGAAAAAATACACATACCGTTGTAATCGGGCGAGTTTCTACTTTCAGATGCAATAGGAATTTTTGGGTTAGGTCAATCCGTTCGCGAGATATGGGAGTTTGAAGCCAAGAATTGGTTGAGAAGAGAACAAATTTTTCGCAATTCTGCTGCTCCAATCGCTTAACCAGAATGACCTAGGGAAAAAGTACACATACCGTTGTAATCGGGCGAGTTTCCACTTTCAGACGCAACAAGAATTTTTGGGTTGGGTCAATCCGTTCGCGAGATATGGGAGTTTGAAGCCAAGAAATGGTTGAGAACGCAAAAAATTTTTCGCAATTCTGCTGCTCCAAACGCTTAACCAGAATGGCCTAGGGAAAAAATGCACATACCGTTGTAATCGGGCGAGTTTCTACTTTCAGACGCAGCCGGAATTTTTGGGTTTGGTCAATACGTTCGCGAGATATGGGACTTTGAAGCTAAGAAATGGTTGACAAGACAACAAATTTTTCGCACTTCTGTTGCTCCAAACGCTTAACCAGAATGGCCTAGGGAAAAAATACACATAGCGTTGTAATCGGGCGAGTTTCTACTTTCAGATGCAATAGGAATTTTTGGGTTAGTTCAATCCGTTCGCGAGATATGGGACTTTGAAGCTAAGAAATGGTTGAGAAGAGAATAAATTTTTCGCAAATCTGCTGCTCCAAACGCTTAACCAGAATGGCCAAGGGGAAAAACACACATACCGTTGTAATCGGGCGTGCTTCTACTTTCAGATGCAATATGAATTTTTGGGTTAGGTCAATCCGTTCGCGAGATATGGGAGTTTGAAGCTAAGAAATTGTAGAGAAGAGAACAAATTTTTCGCAATTCTGCTGCTCCAAACGCTTAACCAGAATGGCCTAGGGAAAAAATACACATAGCGTTGTAATCGGGCGAGTTTCTACTTTCAGATGCAATAGGAATTTTTGGGTTAGTTCAATCCGTTCGCGAGATATGTGACTTTGAAGCTAAGAAATGGATGAGAAGAGAATAAATTTTTCGCAATTCTGCTGCTCCAAATGCTTAACCAGATAGGCCTAGGGAAAAAATGCACATTCCGTTGTAATCGGGCGAGTTTCTACTTTCAGACGCAGCAGGAATTTTTGGGTTTGGTCAATCCGTTCGCGAGATATGGGACTATGAAGCGAAGAAATGGTTGAGAAGACTACAAATTTTTCGCAATTCTGCTGCTCCAAACGCTTAACCAGAATGGCCTAGGGAAAAAATACACATACCGTTGTAATCGGGCGAGATTCTACTTTCAGCTGCAATAGGAATTTTTGGGTTAGGTCAATCCGTTCTCGAGATATGGGAGTTTGAAGCCAAGAAATGGTTGAGAACGCAAAAAATTTTTCACCATTCTGCTGCTCCAAACGCGAAACCAGAATGGCCTAGGGAAAAAGTACACATACCGTTGTAATCGGGCGAGTTTCTACTTTCAGACGCAACAAGAATTTTTGGGTTGGGTCAATCCGTTCGCGAGATATGGGAGTTTGAAGCCAAGAAATGGTTGAGAACGCAAAAAATTTTTCGCAATTCTGCTGCTCCAAACGCTTAACCAGAATGGCCAAGGGAAAAAATGCACATACCGTTGTAATCGGGCGAGATTCTACTTTCAGATGCAATACGAATTTTTGGGTTAGGTCAATCCGTTCGCGAGATATGGGAGTTTGAAGCCAAGAAATGGTTGAGAAGGCAAAAAATTTTTCGCAATACTGCTGCTCCAAACGCTTAACCAGAATGGCCTAGGGAAAAAATACACATACCGTTGTAATCGGGCGAGTTTCTACTTTCAGATGCAATAGGAATTTTTGGGTTAGGTCAATCCGTTCGCGAGATATGGCAGTTTGAAGCCAAGAATTGGTTGAGAAGAGAACAAATTTTTCGCAATTCTGCTGCTCCAATCGCTTAACCAGAATGACCTAGGGAAAAAGTACACATACCGTTGTAATCGGGCGAGTTTCCACTTTCAGACGCAACAAGAATTTTTGGGTTGGGTCAATCCGTTCGCGAGATATGGGAGTTTGAAGCCAAGAAATGGTTGAGAACGCAAAAAATTTTTCGCAATTCTGCTGCTCCAAACGCTTAACCAGAATGGCCTAGGGAAAAAATGCACATACCGTTGTAATCGGGCGAGTTTCTACTTTCAGACGCAGCCGGAATTTTTGGGTTTGGTCAATACGTTCGCGAGATATGGGACTTTGAAGCTAAGAAATGGTTGACAAGACAACAAATTTTTCGCACTTCTGTTGCTCCAAACGCTTAACCAGAATGGCCTAGGGAAAAAATACACATAGCGTTGTAATCGGGCGAGTTTCTACTTTCAGATGCAATAGGAATTTTTGGGTTAGTTCAATCCGTTCGCGAGATATGGGACTTTGAAGCTAAGAAATGGTTGACAAGACAACAAATTTTTCGCAATTCTGCTGCTCCAAACGCTTAACCAGAATGGCCTAGGGAAAAAATACACATAGCGTTGTAATCGGGCGAGTTTCTACTTTCAGATGCAATCGGAATTTTTGGGTTAGGTCAATCCGTTCGCGAGATATGGGAGTTTGAAGCCAAGAAATGGTTGAGAAGGCAAAAAATTTTTCCCAATTCTGCTGCTCCAAACGCTTAACCAGAATGCCATAGGGAAAAAATACACATACCGTTGTAATCGGGCGAGTTTCTACTTTCAGATGCAATAGGAATTTTTGGGTTAGGTCATTCCGTTCGCGAGATATGGGAGTTTGAAGCGAAGAACTGGTTGAGAAGAGAATAAATTTTTCGAAAATCTGCTGCTCCAAACGCTTAACCAGAATGGCCTAGGGAAAAAATGCAAATACCGTTGTAATCGGGCGAGTTTCTACTTTCAGATGCAATAGGAATTTTTGGGTTAAGTCAATCCGTTCGCGAGATATGGGACTTTGAAGCTAAGAAATGGTTGAGAAGAGAATAAATTTTTCGCAAATCTGCTGCTCCAAACGCTTAACCAGTATGGCCTAGGGGAAAAACACACATACCGTTGTAATCGGGCGTGCTTCTACTTTCAGATGCAATAGGAATTTTTGGGTTAGGTCAATCCGTTCGCGAGATATGGGAGTTTGAAGCTAAGAAATAGTAGAGAAGAGAACAAATTTTTCGCAATTCTGCTGCTCCAAACGCTTAACCAGAATGGCCTAGGGAAAAAATTCACATACCGTTGTAATCGGGCGAGTTTCTACTTTCAGATGCAATCGGAATTTTTGGGTTAGGTCAATCCGTTCGCGAGATATGGGAGTTTGAAGCCAAGAAATGGTTGAGGAGGCAAAAAATTTTTCCCAATTCTGCTGCTCCAAACGCTTAACCAGAATGCCATAGGGAAAAAATACACATACCGTTGTAATCGGGCGAGTTTCTACTTTCAGATGCAATAGGAATTTTTGGGTTAGGTCATTCCGTTCGCGAGATATGGGAGTTTGAAGCGAAGAACTGGTTGAGAAGAGAATAAATTTTTCGAAAATCTGCTGCTCCAAACGCTTAACCAGAATGGCCTAGGGGAAAAACACACATACCGTTGTAATCGGGCGTGCTTCTACTTTCAGATGCAATAGGAATTTTTGGGTTAGGTCAATCCGTTCGCGAGATATGGGAGTTTGAAGCTAAGAAATTGTAGAGAAGAGAACAAATTTTTCGCAATTCTGCTGCTCCAAACGTTTAACCAGAATGGCCTAGGGAAAAAATGCACATACCGTTGTAATCGGGCGAGTTTCTACTTTCAGATGCAATAGGAATTTTTGGGTTAGGTCAATCCGTTCGCGAGATATGGGACTATGAAGCGAAGAAATGGTAGAGAAGAGAACAAATTTTTCGCAATTCTGCTGCTCCAAACGCTTAACCAGAATGGCCTAGGCGAAAAACACACATACCGTTGTAATCGGGCGTGCTTCTACTTTCAGATGCAATAGGAATTTTTGGGTTAGGTCAATCCGTTCGTGAGATATGGGAGTTTGAAGCTAAGAAATGGTAGAGATGAGATCAAATTTTTCGCATTTCTGCTGCTCCAAAAGCTTAACCAGAATGGCCTAGGGAAAAAATGCACATACCGTTGTAATCGGGCGAGTTTCTACTTTCAGACGCAGCCGGAATTTTTGGGTTTGGTCAATACGTTCGCGAGATATGGGACTTTGAAGCTAAGAAATGGTTGACAAGACAACAAATTTTTCGCACTTCTGTTGCTCCAAACGCTTAACCAGAATGGCCTAGGGAAAAAATACACATAGCGTTGTAATCGGGCGAGTTTCTACTTTCAGATGCAATAGGAATTTTTGGGTTAGTTCAATCCGTTCGCGAGATATGGGACTTTGAAGCTAAGAAATGGTTGACAAGACAACAAATTTTTCGCAATTCTGCTGCTCCAAACGCTTAACCAGAATGGCCTAGGGAAAAAATACACATAGCGTTGTAATCGGGCGAGTTTCTACTTTCAGATGCAATCGGAATTTTTGGGTTAGGTCAATCCGTTCGCGAGATATGGGAGTTTGAAGCCAAGAAATGGTTGAGAAGGCAAAAAATTTTTCCCAATTCTGCTGCTCCAAACGCTTAACCAGAATGCCATAGGGAAAAAATACACATACCGTTGTAATCGGGCGAGTTTCTACTTTCAGATGCAATAGGAATTTTTGGGTTAGGTCATTCCGTTCGCGAGATATGGGAGTTTGAAGCGAAGAACTGGTTGAGAAGAGAATAAATTTTTCGAAAATCTGCTGCTCCAAACGCTTAACCAGAATGGCCTAGGGAAAAAATGCAAATACCGTTGTAATCGGGCGAGTTTCTACTTTCAGATGCAATAGGAATTTTTGGGTTAAGTCAATCCGTTCGCGAGATATGGGACTTTGAAGCTAAGAAATGGTTGAGAAGAGAATAAATTTTTCGCAAATCTGCTGCTCCAAACGCTTAACCAGTATGGCCTAGGGGAAAAACACACATACCGTTGTAATCGGGCGTGCTTCTACTTTCAGATGCAATAGGAATTTTTGGGTTAGGTCAATCCGTTCGCGAGATATGGGAGTTTGAAGCTAAGAAATAGTAGAGAAGAGAACAAATTTTTCGCAATTCTGCTGCTCCAAACGCTTAACCAGAATGGCCTAGGGAAAAAATTCACATACCGTTGTAATCGGGCGAGTTTCTACTTTCAGATGCAATCGGAATTTTTGGGTTAGGTCAATCCGTTCGCGAGATATGGGAGTTTGAAGCCAAGAAATGGTTGAGGAGGCAAAAAATTTTTCCCAATTCTGCTGCTCCAAACGCTTAACCAGAATGCCATAGGGAAAAAATACACATACCGTTGTAATCGGGCGAGTTTCTACTTTCAGATGCAATAGGAATTTTTGGGTTAGGTCATTCCGTTCGCGAGATATGGGAGTTTGAAGCGAAGAACTGGTTGAGAAGAGAATAAATTTTTCGAAAATCTGCTGCTCCAAACGCTTAACCAGAATGGCCTAGGGGAAAAACACACATACCGTTGTAATCGGGCGTGCTTCTACTTTCAGATGCAATAGGAATTTTTGGGTTAGGTCAATCCGTTCGCGAGATATGGGAGTTTGAAGCTAAGAAATTGTAGAGAAGAGAACAAATTTTTCGCAATTCTGCTGCTCCAAACGTTTAACCAGAATGGCCTAGGGAAAAAATGCACATACCGTTGTAATCGGGCGAGTTTCTACTTTCAGATGCAATAGGAATTTTTGGGTTAGGTCAATCCGTTCGCGAGATATGGGACTATGAAGCGAAGAAATGGTAGAGAAGAGAACAAATTTTTCGCAATTCTGCTGCTCCAAACGCTTAACCAGAATGGCCTAGGCGAAAAACACACATACCGTTGTAATCGGGCGTGCTTCTACTTTCAGATGCAATAGGAATTTTTGGGTTAGGTCAATCCGTTCGTGAGATATGGGAGTTTGAAGCTAAGAAATGGTAGAGATGAGATCAAATTTTTCGCATTTCTGCTGCTCCAAAAGCTTAACCAGAATGGCCTAGGGAAAAAATGCACATACCGTTGTAATCGGGCTAGTTTCTACTTTCAGATGCAATAGGAATTTTTGGGTTAGGTCAATCCGTTCGCGAGATATGGGAGTTTGAAGCTAAGAAATGGATGAGAAGAGAATAAATTTTTCGCAATTCTGCTGCTCCAAATGCTCAACCAGAATGGCCTAGGGAAAAAATGCACATACCGCTGTAATCGGACGAGTTTCTACTTTCAGATGCAATAGCAATTTTTGGGTGAGGTCAATCCGTTTGCAAGATAAGGGAGTTTGAAACTATGAAATGGTTGAGAAGGCCAGAAATTTTTCGCAATTCTGCTGCTCCAAACGCTTAAACAGAATGGCCTAGGGAAAAAATACACATACCGTTGTATTCGGGCGAGTTTCTACCTTCAGATGCAATAGGAATTTTTGGGTTAAGTCAATCCGTTCGCGAGATATGGGAGTTTGAAGCCAAGAAATGGTTGAGAACGCAAAAAATTTTTCACCATTCTGCTGCTCCAAACGCGAAACCAGAATGGCCTAGGGAAAAAGTACACATACCGTTGTAATCGGGCGAGTTTCTACTTTCAGACGCAACAAGAATTTTTGGGTTGGGTCAATCCGTTCGCGAGATATGGGAGTTTGAAGCCAAGAAATGGTTGAGAACGCAAAAAATTTTTCGCAATTCTGCTGCTCCAAACGCTTAACCAGAATGGCCAAGGGAAAAAATGCACATACCGTTGTAATCGGGCGAGATTCTACTTTCAGATGCAATACGAATTTTTGGGTTAGGTCAATCCGTTCGCGAGATATGGGAGTTTGAAGCCAAGAAATGGTTGAGAAGGCAAAAAATTTTTCGCAATACTGCTGCTCCAAACGCTTAACCAGAATGGCCTAGGGAAAAAATACACATACCGTTGTAATCGGGCGAGTTTCTACTTTCAGATGCAATAGGAATTTTTGGGTTAGGTCAATCCGTTCGCGAGATATGGGAGTTTGAAGCCAAGAATTGGTTGAGAAGAGAACAAATTTTTCGCAATTCTGCTGCTCCAATCGCTTAACCAGAATGACCTAGCGAAAAAGTACACATACCGTTGTAATCGGGCGAGTTTCCACTTTCAGACGCAACAAGAATTTTTGGGTTGGGTCAATCCGTTCGCGAGATATGGGAGTTTGAAGCCAAGAAATGGTTGAGAACGCAAAAAATTTTTCGCAATTCTGCTGCTCCAAACGCTTAACCAGAATGGCCTAGGGAAAAAATGCACATACCGTTGTAATCGGGCGAGTTTCTACTTTCAGACGCAGCCGGAATTTTTGGGTTTGGTCAATACGTTCGCGAGATATGGGACTTTGAAGCTAAGAAATGGTTGACAAGACAACAAATTTTTCGCACTTCTGTTGCTCCAAACGCTTAACCAGAATGGCCTAGGGAAAAAATACACATAGCGTTGTAATCGGGCGAGTTTCTACTTTCAGATGCAATAGGAATTTTTGGGTTAGTTCAATCCGTTCGCGAGATATGGGACTTTGAAGCTAAGAAATGGTTGAGAAGAGAATAAATTTTTCGCAAATCTGCTGCTCCAAACGCTTAACCAGAATGGCCAAGGGGAAAAACACACATACCGTTGTAATCGGGCGTGCTTCTACTTTCAGATGCAATATGAATTTTTGGGTTAGGTCAATCCGTTCGCGAGATATGGGAGTTTGAAGCTAAGAAATTGTAGAGAAGAGAACAAATTTTTCGCAATTCTGCTGCTCCAAACGCTTAACCAGAATGGCCTAGGGAAAAAATACACATAGCGTTGTAATCGGGCGAGTTTCTACTTTCAGATGCAATAGGAATTTTTGGGTTAGTTCAATCCGTTCGCGAGATATGTGACTTTGAAGCTAAGAAATGGATGAGAAGAGAATAAATTTTTCGCAATTCTGCTGCTCCAAATGCTTAACCAGATAGGCCTAGGGAAAAAATGCACATACCGTTGTAATCGGGCGAGTTTCTACTTTCAGACGCAGCAGGAATTTTTGGGTTTGGTCAATCCGTTCGCGAGATATGGGACTATGAAGCGAAGAAATGGTTGAGAAGACTACAAATTTTTCGCAATTCTGCTGCTCCAAACGCTTAACCAGAATGGCCTAGGGAAAAAATACACATACCGTTGTAATCGGGCGAGATTCTACTTTCAGCTGCAATAGGAATTTTTGGGTTAGGTCAATCCGTTCGCGAGATATGGGAGTTTGAAGCCAAGAAATGGTTGAGAACGCAAAAAATTTTTCACCATTCTGCTGCTCCAAACGCGAAACCAGAATGGCCTAGGGAAAAAGTACACATACCGTTGTAATCGGGCGAGTTTCTACTTTCAGACGCAACAAGAATTTTTGGGTTGGGTCAATCCGTTCGCGAGATATGGGAGTTTGAAGCCAAGAAATGGTTGAGAACGCAAAAAATTTTTCGCAATTCTGCTGCTCCAAACGCTTAACCAGAATGGCCTAGGGAAAAAATACACATACCGTTGTAATCGGGCGAGTTTCTACTTTCAGATGCAATAGGAATTTTTGGGTTAGTTCAATCCGTTCGCGAGATATGGGACTTTGAAGCTAAGAAATGGTTGAGAAGAGAATAAATTTTTCGCAAATCTGCTGCTCCAAACGCTTAACCAGAATGGCCAAGGGGAAAAACACACATACCGTTGTAATCGGGCGTGCTTCTACTTTCAGATGCAATATGAATTTTTGGGTTAGGTCAATCCGTTCGCGAGATATGGGAGTTTGAAGCTAAGAAATTGTAGAGAAGAGAACAAATTTTTCGCAATTCTGCTGCTCCAAACGCTTAACCAGAATGGCCTAGGGAAAAAATACACATAGCGTTGTAATCGGGCGAGTTTCTACTTTCAGATGCAATCGGAATTTTTGGGTTAGGTCAATCCGTTCGCGAGATATGGGAGTTTGAAGCCAAGAAATGGTTGAGGAGGCAAAAAATTTTTCCCAATTCTGCTGCTCCAAACGCTTAACCAGAATGCCATAGGGAAAGAATACACATACCGTTGTAATCGGGCGAGTTTCTACTTTCAGATGCAATAGGAATTTTTGGGTTAGGTCATTCCGTTCGCGAGATATGGGAGTTTGAAGCGAAGAACTGGTTGAGAAGAGAATAAATTTTTCGAAAATCTGCTGCTCCAAACGCTTAACCAGAATGGCCTAGGGAAAAAATGCAAATACCGTTGTAATCGGGCGAGTTTCTACTTTCAGATGCAATAGGAATTTTTGGGTTAAGTCAATCCGTTCGCGAGATATGGGACTTTGAAGCTAAGAAATGGTTGAGAAGAGAATAAATTTTTCGCAAATCTGCTGCTCCAAACGCTTAACCAGTATGGCCTAGGGGAAAAACACACATACCGTTGTAATCGGGCGTGCTTCTACTTTCAGATGCAATAGGAATTTCTGGGTTAGGTCAATCCGTTCGCGAGATATGGGAGTTTGAAGCTAAGAAATTGTAGAGAAGAGAACAAATTTTTCGCAATTCTGCCGCTCCAAACGCTTAACCAGAATGGCCTAGGGAAAAAATTCACATACCGTTGTAATCGGGCGAGTTTCTACTTTCAGATGCAATCGGAATTTTTGGGTTAGGTCAATCCGTTCGCGAGATATGGGAGTTTGAAGCCAAGAAATGGTGGAGGAGGCAAAAAATTTTTCCCAATTCTGCTGCTCCAAACGCTTAACCAGAATGCCATAGGGAAAAAATACACATACCGTTGTAATCGGGCGAGTTTCTACTTTCAGATGCAATAGGAATTTTTGGGTTAGGTCATTCCGTTCGCGAGATATGGGAGTTTGAAGCGAAGAACTGGTTGAGAAGAGAATAAATTTTTCGAAAATCTGCTGCTCCAAACGCTTAACCAGAACGGCCTAGGGGAAAAACACACATACCGTTGTAATCGGGCGTGCTTCTACTTTCAGATGCAATAGGAATTTTTGGGTTAGGTCAATCCGTTCGCGAGATATGGGAGTTTGAAGCTAAGAAATTGTAGAGAAGAGAACAAATTTTTCGCAATTCTGCTGCTCCAATCGCTTAACCAGAATGACCTAGGGAAAAAGTACACATACCGTTGTAATCGGGCGAGTTTCCACTTTCAGACGCAACAAGAATTTTTGGGTTGGGTCAATCCGTTCGCCAGATATGGGAGTTTGAAGCCAAGAAATGGTTGAGAACGCAAAAAATTTTTCACAATTCTGCTGCTCCAAACGCTTAACCAGAATGGCCTAGGGAAAAAATGCACATACCGTTGTAATCGGGCGAGTTTCTACTTTCAGACGCAGCCGGAATTTTTGGGTTTGGTCAATACGTTCGCGAGATATGGGACTTTGAAGCTAAGAAATGGTTGACAAGACAACAAATTTTTCGCACTTCTGTTGCTCCAAACGCTTAACCAGAATGGCCTAGGGAAAAAATACACATAGCGTTGTAATCGGGCGAGTTTCTACTTTCAGATGCAATAGGAATTTTTGGGTTAGTTCAATCCGTTCGCGAGATATGGGACTTTGAAGCTAAGAAATGGTTGAGAAGAGAATAAATTTTTCGCAAATCTGCTGCTCCAAACGCTTAACCAGAATGGCCAAGGGGAAAAACACACATACCGTTGTAATCGGGCGTGCTTCTACTTTCAGATGCAATATGAATTTTTGGGTTAGGTCAATCCGTTCGCGAGATATGGGAGTTTGAAGCTAAGAAATTGTAGAGAAGAGAACAAATTTTTCGCAATTCTGCTGCTCCAAACGCTTAACCAGAATGGCCTAGGGAAAAAATACACATAGCGTTGTAATCGGGCGAGTTTCTACTTTCAGATGCAATAGGAATTTTTGGGTTAGTTCAATCCGTTCGCGAGATATGTGACTTTGAAGCTAAGAAATGGATGAGAAGAGAATAAATTTTTCGCAATTCTGCTGCTCCAAATGCTTAACCAGATAGGCCTAGGGAAAAAATGCACATACCGTTGTAATCGGGCGAGTTTCAACTTTCAGACGCAGCAGGAATTTTTGGGTTTGGTCAATCCGTTCGCGAGATATGGGACTATGAAGCGAAGAAATGGTTGAGAAGACTACAAATTTTTCGCAATTCTGCTGCTCCAAACGCTTAACCAGAATGGCCTAGGGAAAAAATACACATACCGTTGTAATCGGGCGAGATTCTACTTTCAGCTGCAATAGGAATTTTTGGGTTAGGTCAATCCGTTCGCGAGATATGGGAGTTTGAAGCCAAGAAATGGTTGAGAACGCAAAAAATTTTTCACCATTCTGCTGCTCCAAACGCTTAACCAGAATGGCCAAGGGAAAAAATGCACATACCGTTGTAATCGGGCGAGATTCTACTTTCAGATGCAATACGAATTTTTGGGTTAGGTCAATCCGTTCGCGAGATATGGGACTTTGAAGCTAAGAAATGGTTGAGAAGAGAATAAATTTTTCGCAAATCTGCTGCTCCAAACGCTTAACCAGAATGGCCAAGGGGAAAAACACACATACCGTTGTAATCGGGCGTGCTTCTACTTTCAGATGCAATATGAATTTTTGGGTTAGGTCAATCCGTTCGCGAGATATGGGAGTTTGAAGCTAAGAAATTGTAGAGAAGAGAACAAATTTTTCGCAATTCTGCTGCTCCAAACGCTTAACCAGAATGGCCTAGGGAAAAAATACACATAGCGTTGTAATCGGGCGAGTTTCTACTTTCAGATGCAATCGGAATTTTTGGGTTAGGTCAATCCGTTCGCGAGATATGGGAGTTTGAAGCCAAGAAATGGTTGAGGAGGCAAAAAATTTTTCCCAATTCTGCTGCTCCAAACGCTTAACCAGAATGCCATAGGGAAAGAATACACATACCGTTGTAATCGGGCGAGTTTCTACTTTCAGATGCAATAGGAATTTTTGGGTTAGGTCATTCCGTTCGCGAGATATGGGAGTTTGAAGCGAAGAACTGGTTGAGAAGAAAATAAATTTTTCGAAAATCTGCTGCTCCAAACGCTTAACCAGAATGGCCTAGGGAAAAAATGCAAATACCGTTGTAATCGGGCGAGTTTCTACTTTCAGATGCAATAGGAATTTTTGGGTTAGGTCATTCCGTTCGCGAGATATGGGAGTTTGAAGCGAAGAACTGGTTGAGAAGAGAATAAATTTTTCGAAAATCTGCTGCTCCAAACGCTTAACCAGAACGGCCTAGGGGAAAAACACACATACCGTTGTAATCGGGCGTGCTTCTACTTTCAGATGCAATAGGAATTTTTGGGTTAGGTCAATCCGTTCGCGAGATATGGGAGTTTGAAGCTAAGAAATTGTAGAGAAGAGAACAAATTTTTCGCAATTCTGCTGCTCCAATCGCTTAACCAGAATGACCTAGGGAAAAAGTACACATACCGTTGTAATCGGGCGAGTTTCCACTTTCAGACGCAACAAGAATTTTTGGGTTGGGTCAATCCGTTCGTCAGATATGGGAGTTTGAAGCCAAGAAATGGTTGAGAACGCAAAAAATTTTTCACAATTCTGCTGCTCCAAACGCTTAACCAGAATGGCCTAGGGAAAAAATGCACATACCGTTGTAATCGGGCGAGTTTCTACTTTCAGACGCAGCCGGAATTTTTGGGTTTGGTCAATACGTTCGCGAGATATGGGACTTTGAAGCTAAGAAATGGTTGACAAGACAACAAATTTTTCGCACTTCTGTTGCTCCAAACGCTTAACCAGAATGGCCTAGGGAAAAAATACACATAGCGTTGTAATCGGGCGAGTTTCTACTTTCAGATGCAATAGGAATTTTTGGGTTAGTTCAATCCGTTCGCGAGATATGGGACTTTGAAGCTAAGAAATGGTTGAGAAGAGAATAAATTTTTCGCAAATCTGCTGCTCCAAACGCTTAACCAGAATGGCCAAGGGGAAAAACACACATACCGTTGTAATCGGGCGTGCTTCTACTTTCAGATGCAATATGAATTTTTGGGTTAGGTCAATCCGTTCGCGAGATATGGGAGTTTGAAGCTAAGAAATTGTAGAGAAGAGAACAAATTTTTCGCAATTCTGCTGCTCCAAACGCTTAACCAGAATGGCCTAGGGAAAAAATACACATAGCGTTGTAATCGGGCGAGTTTCTACTTTCAGATGCAATAGGAATTTTTGGGTTAGTTCAATCCGTTCGCGAGATATGTGACTTTGAAGCTAAGAAATGGATGAGAAGAGAATAAATTTTTCGCAATTCTGCTGCTCCAAATGCTTAACCAGATAGGCCTAGGGAAAAAATGCACATACCGTTGTAATCGGGCGAGTTTCAACTTTCAGACGCAGCAGGAATTTTTGGGTTTGGTCAATCCGTTCGCGAGATATGGGACTATGAAGCGAAGAAATGGTTGAGAAGACTACAAATTTTTCGCAATTCTGCTGCTCCAAACGCTTAACCAGAATGGCCTAGGGAAAAAATACACATACCGTTGTAATCGGGCGAGATTCTACTTTCAGCTGCAATAGGAATTTTTGGGTTAGGTCAATCCGTTCGCGAGATATGGGAGTTTGAAGCCAAGAAATGGTTGAGAACGCAAAAAATTTTTCACCATTCTGCTGCTCCAAACGCTTAACCAGAATGGCCAAGGGAAAAAATGCACATACCGTTGTAATCGGGCGAGATTCTACTTTCAGATGCAATACGAATTTTTGGGTTAGGTCAATCCGTTCGCGAGATATGGGACTTTGAAGCTAAGAAATGGTTGAGAAGAGAATAAATTTTTCGCAAATCTGCTGCTCCAAACGCTTAACCAGAATGGCCAAGGGGAAAAACACACATACCGTTGTAATCGGGCGTGCTTCTACTTTCAGATGCAATATGAATTTTTGGGTTAGGTCAATCCGTTCGCGAGATATGGGAGTTTGAAGCTAAGAAATTGTAGAGAAGAGAACAAATTTTTCGCAATTCTGCTGCTCCAAACGCTTAACCAGAATGGCCTAGGGAAAAAATACACATAGCGTTGTAATCGGGCGAGTTTCTACTTTCAGATGCAATCGGAATTTTTGGGTTAGGTCAATCCGTTCGCGAGATATGGGAGTTTGAAGCCAAGAAATGGTTGAGGAGGCAAAAAATTTTTCCCAATTCTGCTGCTCCAAACGCTTAACCAGAATGCCATAGGGAAAGAATACACATACCGTTGTAATCGGGCGAGTTTCTACTTTCAGATGCAATAGGAATTTTTGGGTTAGGTCATTCCGTTCGCGAGATATGGGAGTTTGAAGCGAAGAACTGGTTGAGAAGAAAATAAATTTTTCGAAAATCTGCTGCTCCAAACGCTTAACCAGAATGGCCTAGGGAAAAAATGCAAATACCGTTGTAATCGGGCGAGTTTCTACTTTCAGATGCAATAGGAATTTTTGGGTTAGGTCATTCCGTTCGCGAGATATGGGAGTTTGAAGCGAAGAACTGGTTGAGAAGAGAATAAATTTTTCGAAAATCTGCTGCTCCAAACGCTTAACCAGAACGGCCTAGGGGAAAAACACACATACCGTTGTAATCGGGCGTGCTTCTACTTTCAGATGCAATAGGAATTTTTGGGTTAGGTCAATCCGTTCGCGAGATATGGGAGTTTGAAGCTAAGAAATTGTAGAGAAGAGAACAAATTTTTCGCAATTCTGCTGCTCCAATCGCTTAACCAGAATGACCTAGGGAAAAAGTACACATACCGTTGTAATCGGGCGAGTTTCCACTTTCAGACGCAACAAGAATTTTTGGGTTGGGTCAATCCGTTCGTCAGATATGGGAGTTTGAAGCCAAGAAATGGTTGAGAACGCAAAAAATTTTTCACAATTCTGCTGCTCCAAACGCTTAACCAGAATGGCCTAGGGAAAAAATGCACATACCGTTGTAATCGGGCGAGTTTCTACTTTCAGACGCAGCCGGAATTTTTGGGTTTGGTCAATACGTTCGCGAGATATGGGACTTTGAAGCTAAGAAATGGTTGACAAGACAACAAATTTTTCGCACTTCTGTTGCTCCAAACGCTTAACCAGAATGGCCTAGGGAAAAAATACACATAGCGTTGTAATCGGGCGAGTTTCTACTTTCAGATGCAATAGGAATTTTTGGGTTAGTTCAATCCGTTCGCGAGATATGGGACTTTGAAGCTAAGAAATGGTTGAGAAGAGAATAAATTTTTCGCAAATCTGCTGCTCCAAACGCTTAACCAGAATGGCCAAGGGGAAAAACACACATACCGTTGTAATCGGGCGTGCTTCTACTTTCAGATGCAATATGAATTTTTGGGTTAGGTCAATCCGTTCGCGAGATATGGGAGTTTGAAGCTAAGAAATTGTAGAGAAGAGAACAAATTTTTCGCAATTCTGCTGCTCCAAACGCTTAACCAGAATGGCCTAGGGAAAAAATACACATAGCGTTGTAATCGGGCGAGTTTCTACTTTCAGATGCAATAGGAATTTTTGGGTTAGTTCAATCCGTTCGCGAGATATGTGACTTTGAAGCTAAGAAATGGATGAGAAGAGAATAAATTTTTCGCAATTCTGCTGCTCCAAATGCTTAACCAGATAGGCCTAGGGAAAAAATGCACATACCGTTGTAATCGGGCGAGTTTCAACTTTCAGACGCAGCAGGAATTTTTGGGTTTGGTCAATCCGTTCGCGAGATATGGGACTATGAAGCGAAGAAATGGTTGAGAAGACTACAAATTTTTCGCAATTCTGCTGCTCCAAACGCTTAACCAGAATGGCCTAGGGAAAAAATACACATACCGTTGTAATCGGGCGAGATTCTACTTTCAGCTGCAATAGGAATTTTTGGGTTAGGTCAATCCGTTCGCGAGATATGGGAGTTTGAAGCCAAGAAATGGTTGAGAACGCAAAAAATTTTTCACCATTCTGCTGCTCCAAACGCTTAACCAGAATGGCCAAGGGAAAAAATGCACATACCGTTGTAATCGGGCGAGATTCTACTTTCAGATGCAATACGAATTTTTGGGTTAGGTCAATCCGTTCGCGAGATATGGGACTTTGAAGCTAAGAAATGGTTGAGAAGAGAATAAATTTTTCGCAAATCTGCTGCTCCAAACGCTTAACCAGAATGGCCAAGGGGAAAAACACACATACCGTTGTAATCGGGCGTGCTTCTACTTTCAGATGCAATATGAATTTTTGGGTTAGGTCAATCCGTTCGCGAGATATGGGAGTTTGAAGCTAAGAAATTGTAGAGAAGAGAACAAATTTTTCGCAATTCTGCTGCTCCAAACGCTTAACCAGAATGGCCTAGGGAAAAAATACACATAGCGTTGTAATCGGGCGAGTTTCTACTTTCAGATGCAATCGGAATTTTTGGGTTAGGTCAATCCGTTCGCGAGATATGGGAGTTTGAAGCCAAGAAATGGTTGAGGAGGCAAAAAATTTTTCCCAATTCTGCTGCTCCAAACGCTTAACCAGAATGCCATAGGGAAAGAATACACATACCGTTGTAATCGGGCGAGTTTCTACTTTCAGATGCAATAGGAATTTTTGGGTTAGGTCATTCCGTTCGCGAGATATGGGAGTTTGAAGCGAAGAACTGGTTGAGAAGAAAATAAATTTTTCGAAAATCTGCTGCTCCAAACGCTTAACCAGAATGGCCTAGGGAAAAAATGCAAATACCGTTGTAATCGGGCGAGTTTCTACTTTCAGATGCAATAGGAATTTTTGGGTTAGGTCATTCCGTTCGCGAGATATGGGAGTTTGAAGCGAAGAACTGGTTGAGAAGAGAATAAATTTTTCGAAAATCTGCTGCTCCAAACGCTTAACCAGAACGGCCTAGGGGAAAAACACACATACCGTTGTAATCGGGCGTGCTTCTACTTTCAGATGCAATAGGAATTTTTGGGTTAGGTCAATCCGTTCGCGAGATATGGGAGTTTGAAGCTAAGAAATTGTAGAGAAGAGAACAAATTTTTCGCAATTCTGCTGCTCCAATCGCTTAACCAGAATGACCTAGGGAAAAAGTACACATACCGTTGTAATCGGGCGAGTTTCCACTTTCAGACGCAACAAGAATTTTTGGGTTGGGTCAATCCGTTCGTCAGATATGGGAGTTTGAAGCCAAGAAATGGTTGAGAACGCAAAAAATTTTTCACAATTCTGCTGCTCCAAACGCTTAACCAGAATGGCCTAGGGAAAAAATGCACATACCGTTGTAATCGGGCGAGTTTCTACTTTCAGACGCAGCCGGAATTTTTGGGTTTGGTCAATACGTTCGCGAGATATGGGACTTTGAAGCTAAGAAATGGTTGACAAGACAACAAATTTTTCGCACTTCTGTTGCTCCAAACGCTTAACCAGAATGGCCTAGGGAAAAAATACACATAGCGTTGTAATCGGGCGAGTTTCTACTTTCAGATGCAATAGGAATTTTTGGGTTAGTTCAATCCGTTCGCGAGATATGGGACTTTGAAGCTAAGAAATGGTTGAGAAGAGAATAAATTTTTCGCAAATCTGCTGCTCCAAACGCTTAACCAGAATGGCCAAGGGGAAAAACACACATACCGTTGTAATCGGGCGTGCTTCTACTTTCAGATGCAATATGAATTTTTGGGTTAGGTCAATCCGTTCGCGAGATATGGGAGTTTGAAGCTAAGAAATTGTAGAGAAGAGAACAAATTTTTCGCAATTCTGCTGCTCCAAACGCTTAACCAGAATGGCCTAGGGAAAAAATACACATAGCGTTGTAATCGGGCGAGTTTCTACTTTCAGATGCAATAGGAATTTTTGGGTTAGTTCAATCCGTTCGCGAGATATGTGACTTTGAAGCTAAGAAATGGATGAGAAGAGAATAAATTTTTCGCAATTCTGCTGCTCCAAATGCTTAACCAGATAGGCCTAGGGAAAAAATGCACATACCGTTGTAATCGGGCGAGTTTCAACTTTCAGACGCAGCAGGAATTTTTGGGTTTGGTCAATCCGTTCGCGAGATATGGGACTATGAAGCGAAGAAATGGTTGAGAAGACTACAAATTTTTCGCAATTCTGCTGCTCCAAACGCTTAACCAGAATGGCCTAGGGAAAAAATACACATACCGTTGTAATCGGGCGAGATTCTACTTTCAGCTGCAATAGGAATTTTTGGGTTAGGTCAATCCGTTCGCGAGATATGGGAGTTTGAAGCCAAGAAATGGTTGAGAACGCAAAAAATTTTTCACCATTCTGCTGCTCCAAACGCTTAACCAGAATGGCCAAGGGAAAAAATGCACATACCGTTGTAATCGGGCGAGATTCTACTTTCAGATGCAATACGAATTTTTGGGTTAGGTCAATCCGTTCGCGAGATATGGGACTTTGAAGCTAAGAAATGGTTGAGAAGAGAATAAATTTTTCGCAAATCTGCTGCTCCAAACGCTTAACCAGAATGGCCAAGGGGAAAAACACACATACCGTTGTAATCGGGCGTGCTTCTACTTTCAGATGCAATATGAATTTTTGGGTTAGGTCAATCCGTTCGCGAGATATGGGAGTTTGAAGCTAAGAAATTGTAGAGAAGAGAACAAATTTTTCGCAATTCTGCTGCTCCAAACGCTTAACCAGAATGGCCTAGGGAAAAAATACACATAGCGTTGTAATCGGGCGAGTTTCTACTTTCAGATGCAATCGGAATTTTTGGGTTAGGTCAATCCGTTCGCGAGATATGGGAGTTTGAAGCCAAGAAATGGTTGAGGAGGCAAAAAATTTTTCCCAATTCTGCTGCTCCAAACGCTTAACCAGAATGCCATAGGGAAAGAATACACATACCGTTGTAATCGGGCGAGTTTCTACTTTCAGATGCAATAGGAATTTTTGGGTTAGGTCATTCCGTTCGCGAGATATGGGAGTTTGAAGCGAAGAACTGGTTGAGAAGAAAATAAATTTTTCGAAAATCTGCTGCTCCAAACGCTTAACCAGAATGGCCTAGGGAAAAAATGCAAATACCGTTGTAATCGGGCGAGTTTCTACTTTCAGATGCAATAGGAATTTTTGGGTTAAGTCAATCCGTTCGCGAGATATGGGACTTTGAAGCTAAGAAATGGTTGAGAAGAGAATAAATTTTTCGCAAATCTGCTGCTCCAAACGCTTAACCAGTATGGCCTAGGGGAAAAACACACATGCCGTTGTAATCGGGCGTGCTTCTACTTTCAGATGCAATAGGAATTTTTGGGTTAGGTCAATCCGTTCGCGAGATATGGGAGTTTGAAGCTAAGAAATTGTAGAGAAGAGAACAAATTTTTCGCAATTCTGCTGCTCCAAACGCTTAACCAGAATGGCCTAGGGAAAAAATTCACATACCGTTGTAATCGGGCGAGTTTCTACTTTCAGACGCAATCGGAATTTTTGGGTTAGGTCAATCCGTTCGCGAGATATGGGAGTTTGAAGCCAAGAAATGGTTGAGGAGGCAAAAAATTTTTCCCAATTCTGCTGCTCCAAACGCTTAACCAGAATGCCATAGGGAAAAAATACACATACCGTTGTAATCGGGCGAGTTTCTACTTTCAGATGCAATAGGAATTTTTGGGTTAGGTCATTCCGTTCGCGAGATATGGGAGTTTGAAGCGAAGAACTGGTTGAGAAGAGAATAAATTTTTCGAAAATCTGCTGCTCCAAACGCTTAACCAGAATGGCCTAGGGGAAAAACACACATACCGTTGTAATCGGGCGTGCTTCTACTTTCAGATGCAATAGGAATTTTTGGGTTAGGTCAATCCGTTCGCGAGATATGGGAGTTTGAAGCTAAGAAATTGTAGAGAAGAGAACAAATTTTTCGCAATTCTGCTGCTCCAAACGTTTAACCAGAATGGCCTAGGGAAAAAATGCACATACCGTTGTAATCGGGCGAGTTTCTACTTTCAGATGCAATAGGAATTTTTGGGTTAGGTCAATCCGTTCGCGAGATATGGGACTATGAAGCGAAGAAATGGTAGAGAAGAGAACAAATTTTTCGCAATTCTGCTGCTCCAAACGCTTAACCAGAATGGCCTAGGGGAAAAACACACATACCGTTGTAATCGGGCGTGCTTCTACTTTCAGATGCAATAGGAATTTTTGGGTTAGGTCAATCCGTTCGTGAGATATGGGAGTTTGAAGCTAAGAAATGGTAGAGATGAGATCAAATTTTTCGCATTTCTGCTGCTCCAAAAGCTTAACCAGAATGGCCTAGGGAAAAAATGCACATACCGTTGTAATCGGGCTAGTTTCTACTTTCAGATGCAATAGGAATTTTTGGGTTAGGTCAATCCGTTCGCGAGATATGGGAGTTTGAAGCTAAGAAATGGATGAGAAGAGAATAAATTTTTCGCAATTCTGCTGCTCCAAATGCTCAACCAGAATGGCCTAGGGAAAAAATGCACATACCGCTGTAATCGGACGAGTTTCTACTTTCAGATGCAATAGCAATTTTTGGGTGAGGTCAATCCGTTTGCAAGATAAGGGAGTTTGAAACCATGAAATGGTTGAGAAGGCCAGAAATTTTTCGCAATTCTGCTGCTCCAAACGCTTAAACAGAATGGCCTAGGGAAAAAATACACATACCGTTGTAATCGGGCGAGTTTCTACCTTCAGATGCAATAGGAATTTTTGGGTTAAGTCAATCCGTTCGCGAGATATGGGAGTTTGAAGCCAAGAAATGGTTGAGAAGGCAAAAAATTTTTCGCAATTCTGCTGCTCCAAACGCTTAACCAGAATGCCATAGGGAAAAAATACACATACCTTTGTAATCGGGCGAATTTCTACTTTCAGATGCAATAGGAATTTCTGGGTTAGGTCAATCCGTTCGCGAGGTATGGGAGTTTGAAGCTAAGAAATGGTTGAGAAGAGAACAAATTTTTCGCACTTCTGCTGCTCCAAACGCATAACCACAATGGCCTAGGGAAAAAATACGCATACAGTTGTAATCGGGCGAGTTTCTACTTTCAGACGCTGCAGGAATTTTTGGGTTTGGTCAATCCGTTCGCGAGATATGGGACTATGAAGCGAAGAAATGGTTGAGAAGACTACAAATTTTTCGCAATTCTGCTGCTCCAAACGCTTAACCAGAATGGCCTAGGGGAAAAACACACATACCGTTGTAATCGGGCGTGCTTCTACTTTCAGATGCAATAGGAATTTTTGGGTTAGGTCAATCCGTTCGCGAGATATGGGACTATGAAGCGAAGAAATGGTAGAGAAGAGAACAAATTTTTCGCAATTCTGCTGCTCCAAACGCTTAACCAGAATGGCCTAGGGGAAAAACACACATACCGTTGTAATCGGGCGTGCTTCTACTTTCAGATGCAATAGGAATTTTTGGGTTAGGTCAATCCGTTCGTGAGATATGGGAGTTTGAAGCTAAGAAATGGTAGAGATGAGAACAAATTTTTCGCAATTCTGCTGCTCCAAACGCTTAACCAGAATGGCCTAGGGAAAAAATGCACATACCGTTGTAATCGGGCTAGTTTCTACTTTCAGATGCAATAGGAATTTTTGGGTTGGGTCAATCCGTTCGCGAGATATGGGAGTTTGAAGCTAAGAAATGGATGAGAAGAGAATAAATTTTTCGCAATTCTGCTGCTCCAAATGCTTAACCAGAATGGCCTAGGGAAAAAATGCACATACCGCTGTAATCGGACGAGTTTCTACTTTCAGATGCAATAGCAATTTTTGGGTGAGGTCAATCCGTTTGCAAGATATGGGACTATGAAGCGAAGAAATGGTAGAGAAGAGAACAAATTTTTCGCAATTCTGCTGCTCCAAACGCTTAACCAGAATGGCCTAGGGGAAAAACACACATACCGTTGTAATCGGGCGTGCTTCTACTTTCAGATGCAATAGGAATTTTTGGGTTAGGTCAATCCGTTCGCGAGATATGGGAGTTTGAAGCCAAGAAATGGTTGAGAAGAGAACAAATTTTTCGCAATTCAGCTGCTCCAAACGCTTAACCAGAATGGCCTAGGGAAAAAATGCACATACCGTTGTAATCAGGCGAGTTTCTACTTTCAGATGCAATAGGAATTTTTGGGTTAGGTCAATCCGGTCGCGAGATATGGGAGTTTGAAGCTAAGAAATGGTAGAGAAGAGAACAAATTTTTCGCAATTCTGCTGCTCCAAACGCTTAACCAGAGTGGCCTAGGGAAAAAATGCACATACCGTTGTAATCGGGCGAGTTTCTACTTTCAGATGCAATAGGAATTTTTGTGTTAGGTCAATCCGTTCGCGAGATATGGGAGTTTGAAGCCAAGAAATGGTTGAGAAGGCAAAAAATTTTTCCCAATTCTGCTGCTCCAAACGCTTAACCAGAATGCCATAGGGAAAAAATACACATACCGTTGTAATCGGGCGAGTTTCTACTTTCAGATGCAATAGGAATTTTTGGGTTAGGTAATTCCGTTCGCGAGATATGGGAGTTTGAAGCTAAGAAATGGTTGAGAAGAGAACAAATTTTTCGCACTTCTGCTGCTCCAATCGCTTAACCTGAATGGCCTAGGGAAAAAATACACATGCCGTTATAATCGGGCGAGTTTCTACTCTCAGATGCAATAGGAATTTTTGGGTTAGTTCAATCCGTTCGCGAGATATGGGACTTTGAAGCTAAGAAATGGTTGAGAGGAGAATAAATTTTTCGCAAATCTGCTGCTCCAAACGCTTAACCAGAATGGCCTAGGGGAAAAACACACATACCGTTGTAATCGGGCGTGCTTCTACTTTCAGATGCAATAGGAATTTTTGGGTTAGGTCAATCCGTTCGCGAGATATGGGAGTTTGAAGCTAAGAAATGGTAGAGAAGAGAACAAATTTTTCGCAATTCTGCTGCTCCAAACGCTTAACCAGAATGGCCTAGGGAAAAAATGCACATACCGTTGTAATCGGGCTAGTTTCTACTTTCAGATGCAATAGGAATTTTTGGGTTAGGTCAATCCGTTCGCGAGATATGGAACTTTGAAGCTAAGAAATGGTTGACAAGACAACAAATTTTTCGCACTTCTGCTGCCCCAATCGCTTAACCAGAATGGCCTAGGGAAAAAATACACATACCGTTGTAATCGGGCGAGTTTCTACTTTCAGATGCAATAGGAATTTTTGGGTTAGGTCAATCCGTTCGCGAGATATGGGAGTTTGAAGCTAAGAAATGGATGAGAAGAGAATAAATTTTTCGCAATTCTGCTGCTCCAAATGCTTAACCAGAATGGCCTAGGGAAAAATGCACATACCGTTGTAATCGGGCGTGCTTCTACTTTCAGATGCAATAGGAATTTTTGGGTTAGGTCAATCCGTTCGCGAGGTATGGGAGTTTGAAGCCAAGAAATGGTTGAGAAGAGAACAAATTTTTCGCAATTCAGTTGCTCCAAACGCTTAACCAGAATGGCCTAGGGAAAAAATGCACATACCGTTGTAATCGGGCGTGCTTCTACTTTCAGATGCAATAGGAATTTTTGGGTTAGGTCAATCCGTTCGTGAGATATGGGAGTTTGAAGCTAAGAAATGGTAGAGATGAGAACAAATTTTTCACAATTCTGCTGCTCCAAACGCTTAACCAGAATGGCCTAGGGAAAAAATGCAAATACCGTTGTAATCGGGCGAGTTTCTACTTTCAGATGCAATAGGAATTTTTGGGTTAGGTCAATCCGTTCGCAAGATATGGGACTATGAAGCGAAGAAATGGTAGAGAAGAGAACAAATTTTTCGCAATTCTGCTGCTCCAAACGCTTAACCAGAATGGCCTAGGGGAAAAACACACATACCGTTGTAATCGGGCGTGCTTCTACTTTCAGATGCAATAGGAATTTTTGGGTTAGGTCAATCCGTTCGCGAGATATGGGAGTTTGAAGCCAAGAAATGGTTGAGCAGAGAACAAATTTTTCGCAATTCAGCTGCTCCAAACGCTTAACCAGAATGGCCTAGGGAAAAAATACACATACCGTTATAATCGGGCGAGTTTCTACTCTCAGATGCAATAGGAATTTTTGGGTTAGTTCAATCCGTTCGCGAGATATGGGACTTTGAAGCTAAGAAATGGTAGAGAAGAGAACAAATTTTTCGCAATTCTGCTGCTCCAAACGCTTAACCAGAATGGCCTAGGGAAAAAATGCACATACCGTTGTAATCGGGCGAGTTTCTACTTTCAGATGCAATAGGAATTTTTGTGTTAGGTCAATCCGTTCGCGAGATATGGGAGTTTGAAGCCAAGAAATGGTTGAGAAGGCAAAAAATTTTTCCCAATTCTGCTGCTCCAAACGCTTAACCAGAATGCCATAGGGAAAAAATACACATACCGTTGTAATCGGGCGAGTTTCTACTTTCAGATGCAATAGGAATTTTTGGGTTAGGTAATTCCGTTCGCGAGATATGGGAGTTTGAAGCTAAGAAATGGTTGAGAAGAGAACAAATTTTTCGCACTTCTGCTGCTCCAATCGCTTAACCTGAATGGCCTAGGGAAAAAATACACATACCGTTATAATCGGGCGAGTTTCTACTCTCAGATGCAATAGGAATTTTTGGGTTAGTTCAATCCGTTCGCGAGATATGGGACTTTGAAGCTAAGAAATGGTTGAGAGGAGAATAAATTTTTCGCAAATCTGCTGCTCCAAACGCTTAACCAGAGTGGCCTAGGGGAAAAACACACATACCGTTGTAATCGGGCGTGCTTCTACTTTCAGATGCAATAGGAATTTTTGGGTTAGGTCAATCCGTTCGCGAGATATGGGAGTTTGAAGCTAAGAAATGGTAGAGAAGAGAACAAATTTTTCGCAATTCTGCTGCTCCAAACGCTTAACCAGAATGGCCTAGGGAAAAAATGCACATACCGTTGTAATCGGGCTAGTTTCTACTTTCAGATGCAATACGAATTTTTGGGTTAGGTCAATCCGTTCGCGAGATATGGAACTTTGAAGCTAAGAAATGGTTGACAAGACAACAAATTTTTCGCACTTCTGCTGCCCCAATCGCTTAACCAGAATGGCCTAGGGAAAAAATACACATACCGTTGTAATCGGGCGAGTTTCTACTTTCAGATGCAATAGGAATTTTTGGGTTAGGTCAATCCGTTCGCGAGATATGGGAGTTTGAAGCTAAGAAATGGATGAGAAGAGAATAAATTTTTCGCAATTCTGCTGCTCCAAATGCTTAACCAGAATGGCCTAGGGAAAAATGCACATACCGTTGTAATCGGACGAGTTTCTACTTTCAGATGCAATAGCAATTTTTGGGTGAGGTCAATTCGTTCGCAAGATAAGGGAGTTTGAAACCATGAAATGGTTGAGAAGGCCAGAAATTTTTCGCACTTCTGCTGCTCCAAACGCTTAACCAGAATGGCCTAGGGAAAAAATACACATACCGTTGTAATCGGGCGAGTTTCTACCTTCAGATGCAATAGGAATTTTTGGGTTAAGTCAATCCGTTCGCGAGATATGGGAGTTTGAAGCCAAGAAATGGTTGAGAAGGCAAAAAGTTTTTCGCAATTCTGCTGCTCCAAACGCTTAACCAGAATGCCATAGGGAAAAAATACACATACCGTTGTAATCGGGCGAGTTTCTACTTTCAGACGCTGCAGGAATTTTTGGGTTTGGTCAATCCGTTCGCGAGGTACGGGACTATGAAGCGAAGAAATGGTTGAGAAAACAACAAATATTTCGCACTTCTGCTGCTCCAATCGCTTAACCAGAATGGCCTGGGGGAAAAACACACATACAGTTGTAATCGGGCGTGCTTCTACTTTCAGACGCTGCAGGAATTTTTGGGTTTGGTCAATCCGTTCGCGAGATATGGGAGTTTGAAGCTAAGAAATTGTAGAGAAGAGAACAAATTTTTCGCAATTCTGCTGCTCCAAACGTTTAACCAGAATGGCCTAGGGAAAAAATGCACATACCGTTGTAATCGGGCGAGTTTCTACTTTCAGATGCAATAGGAATTTTTGGGTTAGGTCAATCCGTTCGCGAGATATGGGACTTTGAAGCTAAGAAATGGTTGACAAGACAACAAATTTTTCGCACATCTGCTGCTCCAATAGCTTAACCATAATGGCCTAGGGAAAAAATACACATACCGTTGTAATCGGGCGAGTTTCTACTTTCAGATGCAATAGGAATTTTTGGGTTAGTTCAATCCGTTCGCGAGATATGGGACTTTGAAGCTAAGAAATGGATGAGAAGAGAATAAATTTTTCGCAATTCTGCTGCTCCAAATGCTTAACCAGAATGGAATAGGGAAAAAATGCACATACCGTTGTAATCGGGCGAGTTTCTACTTTCAGATGCAATAGCAATTTTTGGGTGAGGTCAATCCGTTTGCAAGATAAGGGAGTTTGAAACCATGAAATGGTTGAGAAGGCCAGAAATTTTTCGCACTTCTGCTGCTCCAAACGCTTACCCAGAATGGCCTAGGGAAAAAATAAACATACCGTTGTAATCGGGCGAGATTCTACTTTCAGATGCAATAGGAATTTTTGGGTTAGGTCAATCCGTTCGCGAGATATGGGAGTTTGAAGCCAAGAAATGGTTGAGAAGAGAACAAATTTTTCGCAATTCAGCTGCTCCAAACGCTTAACCAGAATGGCCTAGGGAAAAAATGCAAATACCGTTGTAATCGGGCGAGTTTCTACTTTCAGATGCAATAGGAATTTTTGGGTTAGGTCAATCCGTTGGCGAGATATGGGACTATGAAGCGAAGAAATGGTAGAGAAGAGAACAAATTTTTCGCAATTCTGCTGCTCCAAACGCTTAACCAGAATGGCCTAGGGGAAAAACACACATACCGTTGTAATCGGGCGTGCTTCTACTTTCAGATGCAATAGGAATTTTTGGGTTAGTTCAATCCGTTCGCGAGATATGGGACTTTGAAGCTAAGAAATGGATGAGAAGAGAACAAATTTTTCGCAATTCTGCTGCTCCAAACGCTTAACCAGGATGGCCTAGGGGAAAAACACACATACCGTTGTAATCGGGCGTGCTTCTACTTTCAGACGCTGCAGGAATTTTTGGGTTTGGTCAATCCGTTCGCGAGATATGGGACTATGAAGCGAAGAAATGGTTGAGAAGACAACAAATATTTCGCAATTCTGCTGCTCCAAACGCTTAACCAGAATGGCCTAGGGGAAAAAAAACACATACCGTTGTAATCGGGCGTGCTTCTACTTTCAGATGCAATAGGAATTTTTGGGTTAGGTCAATCCGTTTGTGAGATATGGGAGTTTGAAGCTAAGAAATGGTAGAGATGAGAACAAATTTTTCGCAATTCTGCTGCTCCAAACGCTTAACCAGAATTGCCTAGGGAAAAAATGCAAATACCGTTGTAATCGGGCGAGTTTCTACTTTCAGATGCAATAGGAATTTTTGGGTTAGGTCAATCCGTTGGCGAGATATGGGACTCTGAAGCGAAGAAATGGTAGAGAAGAGAACAAATTTTTCGCAATTCTGCTGCTCCAAACGCTTAACCAGAATGGCCTAGGGGAAAAACACACATACCGTTGTAATCGGGCGAGTTTCTACTTTCAGATGCAATAGGAATTTTTGGGTTAGGTCAATCCGTTCGCGAGATATGGGAGTTTGAATCTAAGAAATGGTTGACAAGACAACAAATTTTTCGCACTTCTGCTGCTCCAATCGCTTGACCAGAATGGCCTAGGAAAAAATACGCATACTGTTGTAATCGGGCGAGTTTCTACTTTCAGATGCAATAGGAATTTTTGGGTTAGTTCAATCCGTACGCGAGATATGGGAGTTTGAAGCTAAGAAATGGTTGAGAAGAGAATAAATTTTTCGCAATTCTGCTGCTCCAACCGAATAACCAGAATGGCCTAGGGAAAAAATGCACATACCGTTGTAATCGGGCGAGTTTCTACTGTCAGATGCAATAGGAATTTTTGGGTTAGGTCAATCCGTTCGCGAGATATGGGACTATGAAGCGAAGAAATGGTTGAGATGACAACAAATTCTTCGCAATTCTGCTGCTCCAATCGCTTAACCAGAATGACCTAGGGGAAAAACACACATACCGTTGTAATCGGGCGTGCTTCTACTTACAGATGCAATAGGAATTTTTGGGTTAGGTCAATCCGTTCGCGAGATATGGGAGTTTGAAGCTAAGAAATGGTAGAGAAGAGAACAAATTTTTCGCAATTCTGCTGCTCCAAAGGCTTAACCAGAATGGCCTAGGGAAAAAATGCACATACCGTTGTAATCGGGCGAGTTTCTACTTTCAGATGCAATAGGAATGTTTGGGTTAGTTCAATCCGTTCGCGAGATATGGGAGTTTGAGGCTAAGAAATTGTTGAGAAGAGAACAAATTTTTCGCACTTCTGCTGCTTCAAACGCATAACCAGAATGGCCTAGGGAAAAAATACGCATACAGTTGTAATCGGGCGAGTTTCTACTTTCAGACGCAGCAGGAATTTTTGGGTTTGGTCAATCCGTTCGCGAGATATGGGACTATGAAGCGAAGAAATGGTTGAGAAGACAACAAATTTTTCGCACTTCTGCTGCTCCAATCGCTTAACCTGAATGGCCTAGGGAAAAAATACACAAACCGTTGTAATCGGGCGAGTTTCTACTTTCAGATGCAATAGGAATTTTTGGGTTAATTCAATCCGTTCGCGAGATATGGGACTTTGAAGCTAAGAAATGGTTGAGAAGAGAATAAATTTTTCGCAAATCTGCTGCTCCAAACGCTTAACCAGAATGGCCTAGAGGAAAAACACACATACCGTTGTAATCCGGCGTGCTTCCACTTTCAGATGCAATAGGAATTTTTGGGTTAGGTCAATCCGTTCGCGAGATATGGGAGTTTGAAGCTAAGAAATGGTAGAGAAGAGAACAAATTTTTCGCAATTCTGCTGCTCCAAACGCTTAACCAGAATGGCCTAGGGAAAAAATGCACATACCGTTGTAATCGGGCGAGTTTCTACTTTCAGATGCAATAGGAATTTTTGGGTTAGGTCAATACGTTCGCGAGATATGGGACTTTGAAGCTAAGAAATGGTTGACAGGACAACAAATTTTTCGCACTTCTGCTGCTCCAAACGCTTAACCAGAATGGCCTAGGGAAAAAATACACATAGCGTTGTAATCGGGCGAGTTTCTACTTTCAGATGCAATAGGAATTTTTGGGTTAATTCAATCCGTTCGCGAGATATGGGACTTTGAAGCTAAGAAATGGTTGAGAAGAAAATAAATTTTTCGCAAATCTGCTGCTCCAAACGCTTAACTAGAATGGCCTAGGGGGAAAACACACATACCGTTGTAATCCGGCGTGCTTCTACTTTCAGATGCAATAGGAATTTTTGGGTTAGGTCAATCCGTTCGCGAGATATGGGAGTTTGAAGCTAAGAAATGGTAGAGAAGAGAACAAATTTTTCGCAATTCTGCTGCTCCAAACGCTTAACCAGAATGGCCTAGGGAAAAAATGCACATACCGTTGTAATCGGGCGAGTTTCTACTTTCAGATGCAATAGGAATTTTTGGGTTAGGTCAATACGTTCGCGAGATATGGGACTTTGAAGCTAAGAAATGGTTGACAGGACAACAAATTTTTCGCACTTCTGCTGCTCCAAACGCTTAACCAGAATGGCCTAGGGAAAAAATACACATAGCGTTGTAATCGGGCGAGTTTCTACTTTCAGATGCAATAGGAATTTTTGGGTTAGGTCAATCCGTTGGCGAGATATGGGACTCTGAAGCGAAGAAATGGTAGAGAAGAGAACAAATTTTTCGCAATTCTGCTGCTCCAAACGCTTAACCAGAATGGCCTAGGGGAAAAACACACATACCGTTGTAATCGGGCGAGTTTCTACTTTCAGATGCAATAGGAATTTTTGGGTTAGGTCAATCCGTTCGCGAGATATGGGAGTTTGAATCTAAGAAATGGTTGACAAGACAACAAATTTTTCGCACTTCTGCTGCTCCAATCGCTTGACCAGAATGGCCTAGGAAAAAATACGCATACTGTTGTAATCGGGCGAGTTTCTACTTTCAGATGCAATAGGAATTTTTGGGTTAGTTCAATCCGTACGCGAGATATGGGAGTTTGAAGCTAAGAAATGGTTGAGAAGAGAATAAATTTTTCGCAATTCTGCTGCTCCAACCGAATAACCAGAATGGCCTAGGGAAAAAATGCACATACCGTTGTAATCGGGCGAGTTTCTACTGTCAGATGCAATAGGAATTTTTGGGTTAGGTCAATCCGTTCGCGAGATATGGGACTATGAAGCGAAGAAATGGTTGAGATGACAACAAATTCTTCGCAATTCTGCTGCTCCAATCGCTTAACCAGAATGACCTAGGGGAAAAACACACATACCGTTGTAATCGGGCGTGCTTCTACTTACAGATGCAATAGGAATTTTTGGGTTAGGTCAATCCGTTCGCGAGATATGGGAGTTTGAAGCTAAGAAATGGTAGAGAAGAGAACAAATTTTTCGCAATTCTGCTGCTCCAAAGGCTTAACCAGAATGGCCTAGGGAAAAAATGCACATACCGTTGTAATCGGGCGAGTTTCTACTTTCAGATGCAATAGGAATGTTTGGGTTAGTTCAATCCGTTCGCGAGATATGGGAGTTTGAGGCTAAGAAATTGTTGAGAAGAGAACAAATTTTTCGCACTTCTGCTGCTTCAAACGCATAACCAGAATGGCCTAGGGAAAAAATACGCATACAGTTGTAATCGGGCGAGTTTCTACTTTCAGACGCAGCAGGAATTTTTGGGTTTGGTCAATCCGTTCGCGAGATATGGGACTATGAAGCGAAGAAATGGTTGAGAAGACAACAAATTTTTCGCACTTCTGCTGCTCCAATCGCTTAACCTGAATGGCCTAGGGAAAAAATACACAAACCGTTGTAATCGGGCGAGTTTCTACTTTCAGATGCAATAGGAATTTTTGGGTTAATTCAATCCGTTCGCGAGATATGGGACTTTGAAGCTAAGAAATGGTTGAGAAGAGAATAAATTTTTCGCAAATCTGCTGCTCCAAACGCTTAACCAGAATGGCCTAGAGGAAAAACACACATACCGTTGTAATCCGGCGTGCTTCCACTTTCAGATGCAATAGGAATTTTTGGGTTAGGTCAATCCGTTCGCGAGATATGGGAGTTTGAAGCTAAGAAATGGTAGAGAAGAGAACAAATTTTTCGCAATTCTGCTGCTCCAAACGCTTAACCAGAATGGCCTAGGGAAAAAATGCACATACCGTTGTAATCGGGCGAGTTTCTACTTTCAGATGCAATAGGAATTTTTGGGTTAGGTCAATACGTTCGCGAGATATGGGACTTTGAAGCTAAGAAATGGTTGACAGGACAACAAATTTTTCGCACTTCTGCTGCTCCAAACGCTTAACCAGAATGGCCTAGGGAAAAAATACACATAGCGTTGTAATCGGGCGAGTTTCTACTTTCAGATGCAATAGGAATTTTTGGGTTAATTCAATCCGTTCGCGAGATATGGGACTTTGAAGCTAAGAAATGGTTGAGAAGAAAATAAATTTTTCGCAAATCTGCTGCTCCAAACGCTTAACTAGAATGGCCTAGGGGGAAAACACACATACCGTTGTAATCCGGCGTGCTTCTACTTTCAGATGCAATAGGAATTTTTGGGTTAGGTCAATCCGTTCGCGAGATATGGGAGTTTGAAGCTAAGAAATGGTAGAGAAGAGAACAAATTTTTCGCAATTCTGCTGCTCCAAACGCTTAACCAGAATGGCCTAGGGAAAAAATGCACATACCGTTGTAATCGGGCGAGTTTCTACTTTCAGATGCAATAGGAATTTTTGGGTTAGGTCAATACGTTCGCGAGATATGGGACTTTGAAGCTAAGAAATGGTTGACAGGACAACAAATTTTTCGCACTTCTGCTGCTCCAAACGCTTAACCAGAATGGCCTAGGGAAAAAATACACATAGCGTTGTAATCGGGCGAGTTTCTACTTTCAGATGCAATAGGAATTTTTGGGTTAATTCAATCCGTTCGCGAGATATGGGACTTTGAAGCTAAGAAATGGTTGAGAAGAAAATAAATTTTTCGCAAATCTGCTGCTCCAAACGCTTAACTAGAATGGCCTAGGGGGAAAACACACATACCGTTGTAATCCGGCGTGCTTCTACTTTCAGATGCAATAGGAATTTTTGGGTTAGGTCAATCCGTTCGCGAGATATGGGAGTTTGAAGCTAAGAAATGGTAGAGAAGAGAACAAATTTTTCGCAATTCTGCTGCTCCAAACGCTTAACCAGAATGGCCTAGGGAAAAAATGCGCATACAGTTGTAATCGGGCGAGTTTCTACTTTCAGACGCAGCAGGAATTTTTGGGTTTGGTCAATCCGTTCGCGAGATATGGGACTATGAAGCGAAGAAATGGTTGAGAAGACAACAAATTTTTCGCACTTCTGCTGCTCCAATCGCTTAACCTGAATGGCCTAGGGAAAAAATACACAAACCGTTGTAATCGGGCGAGTTTCTACTTTCAGATGCAATAGGAATTTTTGGGTTAATTCAATCCGTTCGCGAGATATGGGACTTTGAAGCTAAGAAATGGTTGAGAAGAGAATAAATTTTTCGCAAATCTGCTGCTCCAAACGCTTAACCAGAATGGCCTAGAGGAAAAACACACATACCGTTGTAATCCGGCGTGCTTCCACATTCAGATGCAATAGGAATTTTTGGGTTAGGTCAATCCGTTCGCGAGATATGGGAGTTTGAAGCTAAGAAATGGTAGAGAAGAGAACAAATTTTTCGCAATTCTGCTGCTCCAAACGCTTAACCAGAATGGCCTAGGGAAAAAATGCACATACCGTTGTAATCGGGCGAGTTTCTACTTTCAGATGCAATAGGAATTTTTGGGTTAGGTCAATACGTTCGCGAGATATGGGACTTTGAAGCTAAGAAATGGTTGAGAAGAAAATAAATTTTTCGCAAATCTGCTGCTCCAAACGCTTAACTAGAATGGCCTAGGGGGAAAACACACATACCGTTGTAATCCGGCGTGCTTCTACTTTCAGATGCAATAGGAATTTTTGGGTTAGGTCAATCCGTTCGCGAGATATGGGAGTTTGAAGCTAAGAAATGGTAGAGAAGAGAACAAATTTTTCGCAATTCTGCTGCTCCAAACGCTTAACCAGAATGGCCTAGGGAAAAAATGCACATACCGTTGTAATCGGGCGAGTTTCTACTTTCAGATGCAATAGGAATTTTTGGGTTAGGTCAATCCGTTCGCGAGATATGGGAGTTTGAAGCTAAGAAATGGTTGAGTAGAGAACAAATTTTTCGCACTTCTGCTGATCCAAACGCTTAACCAGAATGGCCTAGGGAAAAAATACGCATACAGTTGCAATCGGGCGAGTTTCTACTTTCAGACGCAGCAGGAATTTTTGGGTTTGGTCAATCCGTTCGCGAGATATGGGACTATGAAACGAAGAAATGGTTGAGAAGACAACAAATTTTTCGCAATTCTGCTGCTCCAAACGCTTAACCAGAATGGCCTAGGGAAAAAATGCACATACCGTTGTAATCGGGCGAGTTTCTACTTTCAGACGCAGCAGGAATTTTTGGGTCTGGTCAATCCGTTCGCGAGATATTGGACTATGAAGCGAAGAAATGGTTGAGAAGAAAACAAATTTTTCGCACTTCTGCTGCTCCAATCGCTTAACCAGAATGGCCTAGGGGAAAACACACATACCGTTGTAATCGGGTGTGTTTCTACTTTCAGATGCAATAGGAATATTTGGGATAGGTCAATCCGTTCGCGAGATATGGGAGTTTGAAGCTAAGAAATGGTAGGGAAGAGAACAAATTTTTCGCAATTCTGCTGCTCCAAACGCCTAACAAGAATGGCCTAGGGAAAAAATACACATACCGTTGTAATCGGGCGAGTTTCTACTTTCATACGCAACAGGAATTTTTGTGTTATGTCAATCCGTTCGCGAGATATGGGAGTTTGAAGCCAAGAAATGGTTGAGAAGGCAAAAAATTTTTCGCAATTCTGCCGCTCCAAACGCTTAACCAGAATGGCCTAGGGAAAAAATACACATACCGTTGTAATCGGGCGAGTTTCTACTTTCAGATGCAATAGGAATTCTTGGGTTAGGTCAATCCGTTCGCGAGATATGGGAGTTTGAATCTAAGAAATGGTTGACAAGACAACAAATTTTTCGCACTTCTGCTGCTCCAATCGCTTGACCAGAATGGCCTAGGAAAAAATACGCATACCGTTGTAATCGGGCGAGTTTCTACTTTCAGATGCAATAGGAATTTTTGGGTTAGTTCAATCCGTTCGCGAGATATGGGAGTTTGAAGCTAAGAAATGGTTGAGAAGAGTATAAATTTTTCGCAATTCTGCTGCTGCAACCGAATAGCCAGAATGGCCTAGGGAAAAAATGCACATACCCTTGTAATCGGGCGAGTTTCTACTTTCAGATGCAATAGGAATTTTTGGGTTACGTCAATCCGTTCGCGAGATATGGGACTATGAAGCGAAGAAATGGTTGAGAAGACAACAAATTCTTCGCACTTCTGCTGCTCCAATCGCTTAACCAGAATGACCTAGGGGAAAAACAGACATACCGTTGTAATCGGGCGTGCTTCTACTTTCAGATGCAAAAGGAATTTTTGGGTTAGGTCAATCCGTTCGCGAGATATGGGAGTTTGAGGCTAAGAAATGGTTGAGAAGAGAACATATTTTTCGCACTTCTGCTGCTCCAATCGCTTAACCTGAATGGCCTAGGGAAAAAATACACATACCGTTGTAATCGGGCGAGTTTCTACTTTCAGATGCAATAGGAATTTTTGGGTTAATTCAATCCGTTCGCGAGATATGGGACTTTGAAGCCAAGAAATGGTTGAGAAGGCAAAAAATTTTTCGCAATTCTGCTGCTCCAAACGCTTAACCAGAATGCCATAGGGAAAAACGCACATACCGTTGTAATCGGGCGAGTTTCTACTTTCAGATGCAATAGGAATTTCTGGGTTAGGTCAATCCGTTCGCGAGATATGGGAGTTTGAAGCCAAGAAATGGTTGAGAAGGCAAAAAATTTTTCGCAATTCTGCTTCTCCAAACGCTTAACCTGAATGGCATAGGGAAAAAATACACATACCGTTGTAATCGGGCGAGTTTCCACTTTCAGATGCAATAGGAATTTTTGGGTTAGTTCAATCCGTTCGCGAGATATGGGACTTTGAAGTTAAGAAATGGTTGACAAGACAACAAATTTTTCGCACTTCTGCTGCTCCAATCGCTTAACCAGAATGGCCTAGGGGACAAATGCACATACCGTTGTAATCGGGCGAGTTTCCACTTTCAGATGCAATAGGAATTTTTGGGTTAGTTCAATCCGTTCGCGAGATATGGGACTTTGAAGTTAAGAAATGGTTGACAAGACAACAAATTTTTCGCACTTCTGCTGCTCCAATCGCTTAACCAGAATCGCCTAGGGGAAAAATACACATACCGTTGTAATCGGGCGAGTTTCTACTTTCATACGCAACAGGAATTTTTGGGTTAGGTCAATCCGTTCGCGAGATATGGGAGTTTGAAGCCAAGAAATGGTTGAGAAGGCAAAAAATTTTTCGCAATTCTGCTTCTCCAAACGCTTAACCTGAATGGCATAGGGAAAAAATACACATACCGTTGTAATCGGGCGAGTTTCTACTTTCAGACGCAACAGGAATTTTTGGTGTGGGTCAATCCGTTCGCGCGATATGGGTGTTTGAAGCCAAGAAATGATTGAGAAGGCCACAAATTTTTCGCAATTCTGCTGCTCCAAACGCTTAACCAGAATGGCCTAGAGTAAAAATACACATACCGTTGTAATCGGGCGAGTTTCTACTTTCAGATGCAATAACAATTTTTGGGTTAGGTCAATCCGTTCGCAAGATAAGGGAGTTTGAAGCCAAGAAATGGTTGAGAAGGCCACAAATTTTTCGCACTTCTGCTGCTCCAAACGCTTAGCCAGAATGGCCTAGGGAAAAAATACACATACCGTTGTAATCGGGCGAGTTTCTACTTTCAGACGCAACAGAAATTTTTGGGTTGGGTCAATCCGTTCGCAAGATAAGGGAGTTTGAAGCCAAGAAATGGTTGAGAAGGCCACAAATTTTTCGCACTTCTGCTGCTCCAAACGCTTAGCCAGAATGGCCTAGGGAAAACATACACATACCGTTGTAATCGGGCGAGTTTCTACTTTCAGACGCAACAGGAATTTTTGGGTTGGGTCAATCCGTTCGCGAGATATGGGAGGTTGAAGCCAAGAAATGGTTGAGATCGCAAAAAAATTTTCGCACTTCTGCTGCTCGAAACGCTTAACCAGAATGGCCTAGGGGAAAATACACATACCGTTGTAATCGGGCGAGTTTCTACTTTCAGATGCAATAGGAATTTTTGGGTTAGGTCAATCCGTTCGCGAGATATGGGAGTTTGAAGCCAAGAAATGGTTGAGAAGGCAAAAAATTTTTCGCAATTCTGCTGCTCCAAACGCTTAACCAGAATGCCATAGGGAAAAACGCACATACCGTTGTAATCGGGCGAGTTTCTACTTTCAGATGCAATAGGAATTTCTGGGTTAGGTCAATCCGTTCGCGATATATGGGAGTTTGAAGCTAAGAAATGGTAGAGAAGAGAACAAATTTTTCGCACTTCTGCTGCTCCAAACGCATAACCACAATGGCCTAGGGAAAAAATACGCATACAGTTGTAATCGGGCGTGTTTCTACTTTCAGACGCAGCAGGAATTTTTGGGTTTGGTCAATCCGTTCGCGAGATATGGGAGTTTGAAGCTAAGAAATGGTAGAGAAGAGTACAAATTTTTCGCAATTCTGCTACTCCAAACGCTTAACCAGAATGGTCTAGGGAAAAAATGCACATACCTTTGTAATCGGGCGAGTTTCTACTATCAGATGCAATAGGAATTTTTGGGTTAGGTCAATCCGTTCGCGAGATATGGGAGTTTGAAGCCAAGAAATGGTTGAGAAGGCAAAAAATTTTTCGCAATTCTGCTTCTCCAAACGCTTAACCTGAATGGCATAGGGAAAAAATACACATACCGTTGTAATCGGGCGAGTTTCCACTTTCAGATGCAATAGGAATTTTTGGGTTAGTTCAATCCGTTCGCGAGATATGGGACTTTGAAGTTAAGAAATGGTTGACAAGACAACAAATTTTTCGCACTTCTGCTGCTCCAATCGCATAACCAGAATGGCCTAGGGGACAAATGCACATACCGTTGTAATCGGGCGAGTTTCCACTTTCAGATGCAATAGGAATTTTTGGGTTAGTTCAATCCGTTCGCGAGATATGGGACTTTGAAGTTAAGAAATGGTTGACAAGACAACAAATTTTTCGCACTTCTGCTGCTCCAATCGCTTAACCAGAATCGCCTAGGGGAAAAATACACATACCGTTGTAATCGGGCGAGTTTCTACTTTCATACGCAACAGGAATTTTTGGGTTAGGTCAATCCGTTCGCGAGATATGGGAGTTTGAAGCCAAGAAATGGTTGAGAAGGCAAAAAATTTTTCGCAATTCTGCTTCTCCAAACGCTTAACCTGAATGGCATAGGGAAAAAATACACATACCGTTGTAATCGGGCGAGTTTCTACTTTCAGACGCAACAGGAATTTTTGGTGTGGGTCAATCCGTTCGCGCGATATGGGTGTTTGAAGCCAAGAAATGATTGAGAAGGCCACAAATTTTTCGCAATTCTGCTGCTCCAAACGCTTAACCAGAATGGCCTAGAGTAAAAATACACATACCGTTGTAATCGGGCGAGTTTCTACTTTCAGATGCAATAACAATTTTTGGGTTAGGTCAATCCGTTCGCAAGATAAGGGAGTTTGAAGCCAAGAAATGGTTGAGAAGGCCACAAATTTTTCGCACTTCTGCTGCTCCAAACGCTTAGCCAGAATGGCCTAGGGAAAAAATACACATACCGTTGTAATCGGGCGAGTTTCTACTTTCAGACGCAACAGAAATTTTTGGGTTGGGTCAATCCGTTCGCAAGATAAGGGAGTTTGAAGCCAAGAAATGGTTGAGAAGGCCACAAATTTTTCGCACTTCTGCTGCTCCAAACGCTTAGCCAGAATGGCCTAGGGAAAACATACACATACCGTTGTAATCGGGCGAGTTTCTACTTTCAGACGCAACAGGAATTTTTGGGTTGGGTCAATCCGTTCGCGAGATATGGGAGGTTGAAGCCAAGAAATGGTTGAGATCGCAAAAAAATTTTCGCACTTCTGCTGCTCGAAACGCTTAACCAGAATGGCCTAGGGGAAAATACACATACCGTTGTAATCGGGCGAGTTTCTACTTTCAGATGCAATAGGAATTTTTGGGTTAGGTCAATCCGTTCGCGAGATATGGGAGTTTGAAGCCAAGAAATGGTTGAGAAGGCAAAAAATTTTTCGCAATTCTGCTGCTCCAAACGCTTAACCAGAATGCCATAGGGAAAAACGCACATACCGTTGTAATCGGGCGAGTTTCTACTTTCAGATGCAATAGGAATTTCTGGGTTAGGTCAATCCGTTCGCGATATATGGGAGTTTGAAGCTAAGAAATGGTAGAGAAGAGAACAAATTTTTCGCACTTCTGCTGCTCCAAACGCATAACCACAATGGCCTAGGGAAAAAATACGCATACAGTTGTAATCGGGCGTGTTTCTACTTTCAGACGCAGCAGGAATTTTTGGGTTTGGTCAATCCGTTCGCGAGATATGGGAGTTTGAAGCTAAGAAATGGTAGAGAAGAGTACAAATTTTTCGCAATTCTGCTACTCCAAACGCTTAACCAGAATGGTCTAGGGAAAAAATGCACATACCTTTGTAATCGGGCGAGTTTCTACTATCAGATGCAATAGGAATTTTTGGGTTAGGTCAATCCGTTCGCGAGATATGGGAGTTTGAAGCCAAGAAATGGTTGACAAGACAACAAATTTTTCGCACTTCTGCTGCTCCAATCACTTAACCAGAATGGCCTAGGTTAAAAATACGCGTACAGTTGTAATCGGGCGAGTTTCTACTTTCAGACGCAGCAGGAATTTTTGGGTTTGGTCAATCCGTTCGCGAGATATGGGAGTTTGAAGATAAGAAATGGTTGAGAAGACAACAAATTTTTCGCAATTCTGCTGCTCCAAACGCTTAACCAGAATGGCATAGGGAAAAAAAAAACATACCGTTGTAATCGGGCGAGTTTCCACTTTCAGATGCAATAGGAAGTTTTGGGTTAGGTCAATCCGTTCGCAAGATAAGGGAGTTTGAAGCCAAGAAATAGTTGAGAAGGCCAGAAATTTTTCTCACTTCTGCTGCTCCAAACGCTTAGCCAGAATGGCTTAGGGAAAAAATACACATACCGTTGTAATCGGGCGAGTTTCTACTATCAGACGCAACAGGAATTTTTGGGTTGGGTCAATCCGTTCGCGAGATACGGGAGGTTGAAGCCAAGAAATGGTTGAGATCGCAAAAAAATTTTCGCACTTCTGCTGCTCCAAACGCTTAACCAGAATGGTCTAGGGGAAAAACACACATACCGTTGTAATCGGGCGTGCTTCTACTTTCAGATCCAATAGGAATTTTTGGGATAGGTCAATCCGTTCGCGAGATATGGGAGTTTGAAGCTAAGAAATGGTAGAGAAGAGTACAAATTTTTCGCAATTCTGCTGCTCCAAACGCTTAACCAGAATGGTCTAGGGAAAAAATGCACATACCTTTGTAATCGGGCGAGTTTCTACTATCAGATGCAATAGGAATTTTTGGGTTAGGTCAATCCGTTCGCGAGATATGGGAGTTTGAAGCCAAGAAATGGTTGACAAGACAACAAATTTTTCGCAATTCTGCTGCTCCAATCACTTAACCAGAATGGCCTAGGCTAAAAATACGCGTACAGTTGTAATCGGGCGAGTTTCTACTTTCAGACGCAGCAGGAATTTTTGGGTTTGGTCAATCCGTTCGCGAGATATGGGACTATGAAGCGAAGAAATGGTTGAGAAGAAAACAAATTTTTCGCACTTCTGCTGCTCCAATCGCTTAATCAGAATGGCCTAGGGGAAACACACATACCGTTGTAATCGGGCGTGTTTCTAATTTCAGATGCAATAGGAATTTTTGGGTTAGGTCAATCCGTTCGCGAGATATGGGAGTTTGAAGCTAAGAAATGGTAGAGAAGAGAACAAATTTTTCGCAATTCTGCTGCTCCAAACGCTTAACCAGAATGGCGTAGGGAAAAAATGCACATACCGTTGTAATCGGGCGAGTTTCTACTTTCAGATGCAATAGGAATTTTTGGGTTAGTTCAATCCGTTCGCGAGATATGGTACTTTGAAGCTAAGAAATGGTTGACAAGACAACAAATTTTTCGCACTTCTGCTGCTCCAATCGCCTAACCAGAATGGCCTAGGGGAAAAATGCACATACCCTTGTAATCGGGCGAGTTTCCACTTTCAGATGCAATAGGAATTTTTGGGTTAGTTCAATCCGTTCGCGAGATATGGGACTTTGAAGTTAAGAAATGGTTGACAAGACAACAAATTTTTCGCCCTTCTGCTGCTCCAATCGCTTAACCAGAATCGCCTAGGGGAAAAATACACATACCGTTGTAATCGGGCGAGTTTCTACTTTCATACGCAACAGGAATTTTTGGGTTAGCTCAATCCGTTCGCGAGATATGGGAGTTTGAAGCCAAGAAATGGTTGAGAAGGCAAAAAATTTTTCGCAATTCTGCTTCTCCAAACGCTTAACCTGAATGGCATAGGGAAAAAATACACATACCGTTGTAATCGGGCGAGTTTCTGCTTTCAGATGCAACAGGAATTTTTGGTGTGGGTCAATCCGTTCGCGCGATATGGGTGTTTGAAGCCAAGAAATGATTGAGAAGGCCACAAATTTTTCGCAATTCTGCTGCTCCAAACGCTTAACCAGAATGGCCTAGAGTAAAAATACACATACCGTTGTAATCGGGCGAGTTTCTACTTTCAGATGCAATAACAATTTTTGGGTTAGGTCAATCCGTTCGCAAGATAAGGGAGTTTAAAGCCAAGAAATGCTTGAGAAGGCCACAAATTTTTCGCACTTCTGCTGCTCCAAACGCTTAGCCAGAATGGCCTAGGGAAAACATACACATACCGTTGTAATCGGGCGAGTTTCTACTTTCAGACGCAACAGGAATTTTTGGGTTGGGTCAATCCGTTCGCGAGATATGGGAGGTTGAAGCCAAGAAATGGTTGAGATCGCAAAAAAATTTTCGCACTTCTGCTGCTCGAAACGCTTAACCAGAATGGCCTAGGGGAAAATACACATACTGTTGTAATCGGGCGAGTTTCTACTTTCAGATGCAGCAGGAATTTTTGGGTTTGATCAATCCGTTCGCGAGATATGGGGGTTTGAAGCTAAGAAATGGTTGAGAAGAGAACAAATTTTTCGCAATTCTGCTGCTCCAAACGCTTAACCAGAATGGCCTAGAGTAAAAATACACATACCGTTGTAATCGGGCGAGTTTCTACTTTCAGATGCAATAACAATTTTTGGGTTAGGTCAATCCGTTCGCAAGATAAGGGAGTTTGAAGCCAAGAAATGGTTGAGAAGGCCACAAATTTTTCGCACTTCTGCTGCTCCAAACGCTTAGCCAGAATGGCCTAGGGAAAAAATACACATACCGTTGTAATCGGGCGAGTTTCTACTTTCAGACGCAACAGAAATTTTTGGGTTGGGTCAATCCGTTCGCAAGATAAGGGAGTTTGAAGCCAAGAAATGGTTGAGAAGGCCACAAATTTTTCGCACTTCTGCTGCTCCAAACGCTTAGCCAGAATGGCCTAGGGAAAACATACACATACCGTTGTAATCGGGCGAGTTTCTACTTTCAGACGCAACAGGAATTTTTGGGTTGGGTCAATCCGTTCGCGAGATATGGGAGGTTGAAGCCAAGAAATGGTTGAGATCGCAAAAAAATTTTCGCACTTCTGCTGCTCGAAACGCTTAACCAGAATGGCCTAGGGGAAAATACACATACCGTTGTAATCGGGCGAGTTTCTACTTTCAGATGCAATAGGAATTTTTGGGTTAGGTCAATCCGTTCGCGAGATATGGGAGTTTGAAGCCAAGAAATGGTTGAGAAGGCAAAAAATTTTTCGCAATTCTGCTGCTCCAAACGCTTAACCAGAATGCCATAGGGAAAAACGCACATACCGTTGTAATCGGGCGAGTTTCTACTTTCAGATGCAATAGGAATATCTGGGTTAGGTCAATCCGTTCGCGATATATGGGAGTTTGAAGCTAAGAAATGGTAGAGAAGAGAACAAATTTTTCGCACTTCTGCTGCTCCAAACGCATAACCACAATGGCCTAGGGAAAAAATACGCATACAGTTGTAATCGGGCGTGTTTCTACTTTCAGACGCAGCAGGAATTTTTGGGTTTGGTCAATCCGTTCGCGAGATATGGGAGTTTGAAGCTAAGAAATGGTAGAGAAGAGTACAAATTTTTCGCAATTCTGCTACTCCAAACGCTTAACCAGAATGGTCTAGGGAAAAAATGCACATACCTTTGTAATCGGGCGAGTTTCTACTATCAGATGCAATAGGAATTTTTGGGTTAGGTCAATCCGTTCGCGAGATATGGGAGTTTGAAGCCAAGAGATGGTTGACAAGACAACAAATTTTTCGCACTTCTGCTGCTCCAATCACTTAACCAGAATGGCCTAGGTTAAAAATACGCGTACAGTTGTAATCGGGCGAGTTTCTACTTTCAGACGCAGCAGGAATTTTTGGGTTTGGTCAATCCGTTCGCGCCATATGGGACTATGAAGCGAAGAAATGGTTGAGAAGAAAACAAATTTTTCGCACTTCTGCTGCTCCAATCGCTTAATCAGAATGGCCTAGGGGAAAACACACATACCGTTGCAATCGGGCGTGTTTCTACTTTCAGATGCAATAGGAATTTTTGGGTTAGGTCAATCCGTTCGCGAGATATGGGAGTTTGAAGCTAAGAAATGGTAGAGAAGAGAACAAATTTTTCGCAATTCTGCTGCTCCAAACGCTTAACCAGAATGGCCTAGGGAAAAAATGCACATACCGTTGTAATCGGGCGAGTTTCTACTTTCAGATGCAATAGGAATTTTTGGGTTAGTTCAATCCGTTCGCGAGATATGGTACTTTGAAGCTAAGAAATGGATGACAAGACAACAAATTTTTCGCACTTCTGCTGCTCCAATCGCTTAACCAGAATTGCCTAGGGAAAAAATACACATACCGTTGTAATCGGGCGAGTTTCTACTTTCATACGCAACAGGAATTTTTGGGTTAGGTCAATCCGTTCGCGAGATATGGGAGTTTGAAGCCAAGAAATGGTTGAGAAGGCAAAAAATTTTTCGCAATTATGCTTCTCCAAACGCCTAACCAGAATGGCATAGGGAAAAAATACACATACCGTTGTAATCGGGCGAGTTTCCACTTTCAGATGCAATAGGAATTTTTGGGTTAGTTCAATCCGTTCGCGAGATATGGGACTTTGAAGTTAAGAAATGGTTGACAAGACAACAAATTTTTCGCACTTCTGCTGCTCCAAACGCTTAACCTGAATGGCCTAGGGAAAAAATACACATACCATTGTAATCGGGCGAGTTTCTACTTTCAGATGCAATAGGAATTTTTGGGTTAGGTCAATCCGTTCGCGAGATATGGGAGTTTGAAGCCAAGAAATGGTTGACAAGACAACAAATTTTTCGCACTTCTGCTGCTCCAATCACTTAACCAGAATGGCCTAGGGTAAAAATACGCGTACAGTTGTAATCGGGCGAGTTTCTACTTTCAGACGCAGCAGGAATTTTTGGGTTTGGTCAATCCGTTCGCGAGATATGGGAGTTTGAAGATAAGAAATGGTTGAGAAGACAACAAATTTTTCGCAATTCTGCTGCTCCAAACGCTTAACCAGAATGGCATAGGGAAAAAAAAAACATACCGTTGTAATCGGGCGAGTTTCTACATTCAGATGCAATAGGAATTTTTCGGTTAGGACAATCCGTTCGCGAGATATGGGAGTTTGAAGCTAAGAAATGGTTCAGAAGAGAACAAATTTTTCGCAATTCTGCTGCTCCAATCGCTTAACCAGAATGGCCTAGGGAAAAAATACGCGTACAGTTGTAATCGGGCGAGTTTCTACTTTCAGACGCAGCAGGAATTTTTGGGTTTGGTCAATCCGTTCGCGAGATATGGGACTATGAAGCGAAGAAATGGTTGAGAAGACAACAAATCTTTCGCACTTCTGCTGCTCCAATCGCTTAACCAGAATGGCCTAGGGGAAAAACACACATACCGTTGTAATCGGGCGTGCTTCTACTTTCAGATCCAATAGGAATTTTTGGGATAGGTCAATCCGTTCGCGAGATATGGGAGTTTGAAGCTAAGAAATGGTAGAGAAGAGTACAAATTTTTCGCAACTCTGCTGCTCCAAACGCTTAACCAGAATGGTCTAGGGAAAAAATGCACATACCTTTGTAATCGGGCGAGTTTCTACTATCAGATGCAATAGGAATTTTTGGGTTAGGTCAATCCGTTCGCGAGATATGGGAGTTTGAAGCCAAGAAATGGTTGACAAGACAACAAATTTTTCGCAATTCTGCTGCTCCAATCACTTAACCAGAATGGCCTAGGCTAAAAATACGCGTACAGTTGTAATCGGGCGAGTTTCTACTTTCAGACGCAGCAGGAATTTTTGGGTTTGGTCAATCCGTTCGCGAGATATGGGACTATGAAGCGAAGAAATGGTTGAGAAGAAAACAAATTTTTCGCACTTCTGCTGCTCCAATCGCTTAATCAGAATGGCCTAGGGGAAACACACATACCGTTGTAATCGGGCGTGTTTCTAATTTCAGATGCAATAGGAATTTTTGGGTTAGGTCAATCCGTTCGCGAGATATGGGAGTTTGAAGCTAAGAAATGGTAGAGAAGAGAACAAATTTTTCGCAATTCTGCTGCTCCAAACGCTTAACCAGAATGGCGTAGGGAAAAAATGCACATACCGTTGTAATCGGGCGAGTTTCTACTTTCAGATGCAATAGGAATTTTTGGGTTAGTTCAATCCGTTCGCGAGATATGGTACTTTGAAGCTAAGAAATGGTTGACAAGACAACAAATTTTTCGCACTTCTGCTGCTCCAATCGCCTAACCAGAATGGCCTAGGGGAAAAATGCACATACCCTTGTAATCGGGCGAGTTTCCACTTTCAGATGCAATAGGAATTTTTGGGTTAGTTCAATCCGTTCGCGAGATATGGGACTTTGAAGTTAAGAAATGGTTGACAAGACAACAAATTTTTCGCCCTTCTGCTGCTCCAATCGCTTAACCAGAATCGCCTAGGGGAAAAATGCACATACCGTTGTCATCGGGCGAGTTTCTACTTTCAGATGCAATAGGAATTTTTGGGTTAGTTCAATCCGTTCGCGAGATATGGTACTTTGAAGCTAAGAAATGGATGACAAGACAACAAATTTTTCGCACTTCTGCTGCTCCAATCGCTTAACCAGAATTGCCTAGGGAAAAAATACACATACCGTTGTAATCGGGCGAGTTTCTACTTTCATACGCAACAGGAATTTTTGGGTTAGGTCAATCCGTTCGCGAGATATGGGAGTTTGAAGCCAAGAAATGGTTGAGAAGGCAAAAAATTTTTCGCAATTATGCTTCTCCAAACGCCTAACCAGAATGGCATAGGGAAAAAATACACATACCGTTGTAATCGGGCGAGTTTCCACTTTCAGATGCAATAGGAATTTTTGGGTTAGTTCAATCCGTTCGCGAGATATGGGACTTTGAAGTTAAGAAATGGTTGACAAGACAACAAATTTTTCGCACTTCTGCTGCTCCAAACGCTTAACCTGAATGGCCTAGGGAAAAAATACACATACCATTGTAATCGGGCGAGTTTCTACTTTCAGATGCAATAGGAATTTTTGGGTTAGGTCAATCCGTTCGCGAGATATGGGAGTTTGAAGCCAAGAAATGGTTGACAAGACAACAAATTTTTCGCACTTCTGCTGCTCCAATCACTTAACCAGAATGGCCTAGGGTAAAAATACGCGTACAGTTGTAATCGGGCGAGTTTCTACTTTCAGACGCAGCAGGAATTTTTGGGTTTGGTCAATCCGTTCGCGAGATATGGGAGTTTGAAGATAAGAAATGGTTGAGAAGACAACAAATTTTTCGCAATTCTGCTGCTCCAAACGCTTAACCAGAATGGCATAGGGAAAAAAAAAACATACCGTTGTAATCGGGCGAGTTTCTACATTCAGATGCAATAGGAATTTTTCGGTTAGGACAATCCGTTCGCGAGATATGGGAGTTTGAAGCTAAGAAATGGTTCAGAAGAGAACAAATTTTTCGCAATTCTGCTGCTCCAATCGCTTAACCAGAATGGCCTAGGGAAAAAATACGCGTACAGTTGTAATCGGGCGAGTTTCTACTTTCAGACGCAGCAGGAATTTTTGGGTTTGGTCAATCCGTTCGCGAGATATGGGACTATGAAGCGAAGAAATGGTTGAGAAGACAACAAATCTTTCGCACTTCTGCTGCTCCAATCGCTTAACCAGAATGGCCTAGGGGAAAAACACACATACCGTTGTAATCGGGCGTGCTTCTACTTTCAGATCCAATAGGAATTTTTGGGATAGGTCAATCCGTTCGCGAGATATGGGAGTTTGAAGCTAAGAAATGGTAGAGAAGAGTACAAATTTTTCGCAACTCTGCTGCTCCAAACGCTTAACCAGAATGGTCTAGGGAAAAAATGCACATACCTTTGTAATCGGGCGAGTTTCTACTATCAGATGCAATAGGAATTTTTGGGTTAGGTCAATCCGTTCGCGAGATATGGGAGTTTGAAGCCAAGAAATGGTTGACAAGACAACAAATTTTTCGCAATTCTGCTGCTCCAATCACTTAACCAGAATGGCCTAGGCTAAAAATACGCGTACAGTTGTAATCGGGCGAGTTTCTACTTTCAGACGCAGCAGGAATTTTTGGGTTTGGTCAATCCGTTCGCGAGATATGGGACTATGAAGCGAAGAAATGGTTGAGAAGAAAACAAATTTTTCGCACTTCTGCTGCTCCAATCGCTTAATCAGAATGGCCTAGGGGAAACACACATACCGTTGTAATCGGGCGTGTTTCTAATTTCAGATGCAATAGGAATTTTTGGGTTAGGTCAATCCGTTCGCGAGATATGGGAGTTTGAAGCTAAGAAATGGTAGAGAAGAGAACAAATTTTTCGCAATTCTGCTGCTCCAAACGCTTAACCAGAATGGCGTAGGGAAAAAATGCACATACCGTTGTAATCGGGCGAGTTTCTACTTTCAGATGCAATAGGAATTTTTGGGTTAGTTCAATCCGTTCGCGAGATATGGTACTTTGAAGCTAAGAAATGGTTGACAAGACAACAAATTTTTCGCACTTCTGCTGCTCCAATCGCCTAACCAGAATGGCCTAGGGGAAAAATGCACATACCCTTGTAATCGGGCGAGTTTCCACTTTCAGATGCAATAGGAATTTTTGGGTTAGTTCAATCCGTTCGCGAGATATGGGACTTTGAAGTTAAGAAATGGTTGACAAGACAACAAATTTTTCGCCCTTCTGCTGCTCCAATCGCTTAACCAGAATCGCCTAGGGGAAAAATACACATACCGTTGTAATCGGGCGAGTTTCTACTTTCATACGCAACAGGAATTTTTGGGTTAGCTCAATCCGTTCGCGAGATATGGGAGTTTGAAGCCAAGAAATGGTTGAGAAGGCAAAAAATTTTTCGCAATTCTGCTTCTCCAAACGCTTAACCTGAATGGCATAGGGAAAAAATACACATACCGTTGTAATCGGGCGAGTTTCTGCTTTCAGACGCAACAGGAATTTTTGGTGTGGGTCAATCCGTTCGCGCGATATGGGTGTTTGAAGCCAAGAAATGATTGAGAAGGCCACAAATTTTTCGCAATTCTGCTGCTCCAAACGCTTAACCAGAATGGCCTAGAGTAAAAATACACATACCGTTGTAATCGGGCGAGTTTCTACTTTCAGATGCAATAACAATTTTTGGGTTAGGTCAATCCGTTCGCAAGATAAGGGAGTTTAAAGCCAAGAAATGCTTGAGAAGGCCACAAATTTTTCGCCCTTCTGCTGCTCCAAACGCTTAGCCAGAATGGCCTAGGGAAAACATACACATACCGTTGTAATCGGGCGAGTTTCTACTTTCAGACGCAACAGGAATTTTTGGGTTGGGTCAATCCGTTCGCGAGATATGGGAGGTTGAAGCCAAGAAATGGTTGAGATCGCAAAAAAATTTTCGCACTTCTGCTGCTCGAAACGCTTAACCAGAATGGCCTAGGGGAAAATACACATACTGTTGTAATCGGGCGAGTTTCTACTTTCAGATGCAGCAGGAATTTTTGGGTTTGATCAATCCGTTCGCGAGATATGGGGGTTTGAAGCTAAGAAATGGTTGAGAAGAGAACAAATTTTTCGCAATTCTGCTGCTCCAAACGCTTAACCAGAATGGCCTAGAGTAAAAATACACATACCGTTGTAATCGGGCGAGTTTCTACTTTCAGATGCAATAACAATTTTTGGGTTAGGTCAATCCGTTCGCAAGATAAGGGAGTTTGAAGCCAAGAAATGGTTGAGAAGGCCACAAATTTTTCGCACTTCTGCTGCTCCAAACGCTTAGCCAGAATGGCCTAGGGAAAAAATACACATACCGTTGTAATCGGGCGAGTTTCTACTTTCAGACGCAACAGAAATTTTTGGGTTGGGTCAATCCGTTCGCAAGATAAGGGAGTTTGAAGCCAAGAAATGGTTGAGAAGGCCACAAATTTTTCGCACTTCTGCTGCTCCAAACGCTTAGCCAGAATGGCCTAGGGAAAACATACACATACCGTTGTAATCGGGCGAGTTTCTACTTTCAGACGCAACAGGAATTTTTGGGTTGGGTCAATCCGTTCGCGAGATATGGGAGGTTGAAGCCAAGAAATGGTTGAGATCGCAAAAAAATTTTCGCACTTCTGCTGCTCGAAACGCTTAACCAGAATGGCCTAGGGGAAAATACACATACCGTTGTAATCGGGCGAGTTTCTACTTTCAGATGCAATAGGAATTTTTGGGTTAGGTCAATCCGTTCGCGAGATATGGGAGTTTGAAGCCAAGAAATGGTTGAGAAGGCAAAAAATTTTTCGCAATTCTGCTGCTCCAAACGCTTAACCAGAATGCCATAGGGAAAAACGCACATTCCGTTGTAATCGGGCGAGTTTCTACTTTCAGATGCAATAGGAATTTCTGGGTTAGGTCAATCCGTTCGCGATATATGGGAGTTTGAAGCTAAGAAATGGTAGAGAAGAGAACAAATTTTTCGCACTTCTGCTGCTCCAAACGCATAACCACAATGGCCTAGGGAAAAAATACGCATACAGTTGTAATCGGGCGTGTTTCTACTTTCAGACGCAGCAGGAATTTTTGGGTTTGGTCAATCCGTTCGCGAGATATGGGAGTTTGAAGCTAAGAAATGGTAGAGAAGAGTACAAATTTTTCGCAATTCTGCTACTCCAAACGCTTAACCAGAATGGTCTAGGGAAAAAATGCTCATACCTTTGTAATCGGGCGAGTTTCTACTATCAGATGCAATAGGAATTTTTGGGTTAGGTCAATCCGTTCGCGAGATATGGGAGTTTGAAGCCAAGAAATGGTTGACAAGACAACAAATTTTTCGCACTTCTGCTGCTCCAATCACTTAACCAGAATGGCCTAGGTTAAAAATACGCGTACAGTTGTAATCGGGCGAGTTTCTACTTTCAGACGCAGCAGGAATTTTTGGGTTTGGTCAATCCGTTCGCGCCATATGGGACTATGAAGCGAAGAAATGTTTGAGAAGAAAACAAATTTTTCGCACTTCTGCTGCTCCAATCGCTTAATCAGAATGGCCTAGGGGAAAACACACATACCGTTGCAATCGGGCGTGTTTCTACTTTCAGATGCAATAGGAATTTTTGGGTTAGGTCAATCCGTTCGCGAGATATGGGAGTTTGAAGCTAAGAAATGGTAGAGAAGAGAACAAATTTTTCGCAATTCTGCTGCTCCAAACGCTTAACCAGAATGGCCTAGGGAAAAAATGCACATACCGTTGTAATCGGGCGAGTTTCTACTTTCAGATGCAATAGGAATTTTTGGGTTAGTTCAATCCGTTCGCGAGATATGGTACTTTGAAGCTAAGAAATGGTTGACAAGACAACAAATTTTTCGCACTTCTGCTGCTCCAATCGCTTAACCAGAATTGCCTAGGGAAAAAATACACATACCGTTGTAATCGGGCGAGTTTCTACTTTCATACGCAACAGGAATTTTTGGGTTAGGTCAATCCGTTCGCGAGATATGGGAGTTTGAAGCCAAGAAATGGTTGAGAAGGCAAAAAATTTTTCGCAATTATGCTTCTCCAAACGCCTAACCAGAATGGCATAGGGAAAAAATACACATACCGTTGTAATCGGGCGAGTTTCCACTTTCAGATGCAATAGGAATTTTTGGGTTAGTTCAATCCGTTCGCGAGATATGGGACTTTGAAGTTAAGAAATGGTTGACAAGACAACAAATTTTTCGCACTTCTGCTGCTCCAAACGCTTAACCTGAATGGCCTAGGGAAAAAATACACATACCATTGTAATCGGGCGAGTTTCTACTTTCAGATGCAATAGGAATTTTTGGGTTAGGTCAATCCGTTCGCGAGATATGGGAGTTTGAAGCCAAGAAATGGTTGACAAGACAACAAATTTTTCGCACTTCTGCTGCTCCAATCACTTAACCAGAATGGCCTAGGGTAAAAATACGCGTACAGTTGTAATCGGGCGAGTTTCTACTTTCAGACGCAGCAGGAATTTTTGGGTTTGGTCAATCCGTTCGCGAGATATGGGAGTTTGAAGATAAGAAATGGTTGAGAAGACAACAAATTTTTCGCAATTCTGCTGCTCCAAACGCTTAACCAGAATGGCATAGGGAAAAAAAAAACATACCGTTGTAATCGGGCGAGTTTCTACTTTCAGATGCAATAGGAAGTTTTGGGTTAGGTCAATCCGTTCGCGAGATAGGGTATTATGAAGCCAAGAAATGGTTGAGATGGCAAAAAATTTTTCGCAATTCTGCTGCTCTAAACGCTTAACCAGAATGGCCTAGAGTAAAAATACACATACCGTTGTAATCGGGCGAGTTTCTACTTTCAGATGCAATAACAATTTTTGGGTCAGGTCAATCCGTTCGCAAGATAAGGGAGTTTGAAGCCAAGAAATAGTTGAGAAGGCCAGAAATTTTTCTCACTTCTGCTGCTCCAAACGCTTAGCCAGAATGGCTTAGGGAAAAAATACACATACCGTTGTAATCGGGCGAGTTTCTACTATCAGACGCAACAGGAATTTTTGGGTTGGGTCAATCCGTTCGCGAGATACGGGAGGTTGAAGCCAAGAAATGGTTGAGATCGCAAAAAAATTTTCGCACTTCTGCTGCTCCAAACGCTTAACCAGAATGGCCTAGGGAAAAAATACACATACTGTTGTAATCGGGCGAGTTTCTACATTCAGATGCAATAGGAATTTTTCGGTTAGGACAATCCGTTCGCGAGATATGGGAGTTTGAAGCTAAGAAATGGTTCAGAAGAGAACAAATTTTTCGCAATTCTGCTGCTCCAATCGCTTAACCAGAATGGCCTAGGGAAAAAATACGCGTACAGTTGTAATCGGGCGAGTTTCTACTTTCAGACGCAGCAGGAATTTTTGGGTTTGGTCAATCCGTTCGCGAGATATGGGACTATGAAGCGAAGAAATGGTTGAGAAGACAACAAATTTTTCGCACTTCTGCTGCTCCAATCGCTTAACCAGAATGGCCTAGGGGAAAAACACACATACCGTTGTAATCGGGCGTGCTTCTACTTTCAGATCCAATAGGAATTTTTGGGATAGGTCAATCCGTTCGCGAGATATGGGAGTTTGAAGCTAAGAAATGGTAGAGAAGAGTACAAATTTTTCGCAATTCTGCTGCTCCAAACGCTTAACCAGAATGGTCTAGGGAAAAAATGCACATACCTTTGTAATCGGGCGAGTTTCTACTATCAGATGCAATAGGAATTTTTGGGTTAGGTCAATCCGTTCGCGAGATATGGGAGTTTGAAGCCAAGAAATGGTTGACAAGACAACAAATTTTTCGCAATTCTGCTGCTCCAATCACTTAACCAGAATGGCCTAGGCTAAAAATACGCGTACAGTTGTAATCGGGCGAGTTTCTACTTTCAGACGCAGCAGGAATTTTTGGGTTTGGTCAATCCGTTCGCGAGATATGGGACTATGAAGCGAAGAAATGGTTGAGAAGAAAACAAATTTTTCGCACTTCTGCTGCTCCAATCGCTTAATCAGAATGGCCTAGGGGAAACACACATACCGTTGTAATCGGGCGTGTTTCTAATTTCAGATGCAATAGGAATTTTTGGGTTAGGTCAATCCGTTCGCGAGATATGGGAGTTTGAAGCTAAGAAATGGTAGAGAAGAGAACAAATTTTTCGCAATTCTGCTGCTCCAAACGCTTAACCAGAATGGCGTAGGGAAAAAATGCACATACCGTTGTAATCGGGCGAGTTTCTACTTTCAGATGCAATAGGAATTTTTGGGTTAGTTCAATCCGTTCGCGAGATATGGTACTTTGAAGCTAAGAAATGGTTGACAAGACAACAAATTTTTCGCACTTCTGCTGCTCCAATCGCCTAACCAGAATGGCCTAGGGGAAAAATGCACATACCCTTGTAATCGGGCGAGTTTCCACTTTCAGATGCAATAGGAATTTTTGGGTTAGTTCAATCCGTTCGCGAGATATGGTACTTTGAAGCTAAGAAATGGTTGACAAGACAACAAATTTTTCGCACTTCTGCTGCTCCAATCGCCTAACCAGAATGGCCTAGGGGAAAAATGCACATACCCTTGTAATCGGGCGAGTTTCTACTTTCATACGCAACAGGAATTTTTGGGTTAGCTCAATCCGTTCGCGAGATATGGGAGTTTGAAGCCAAGAAATGGTTGAGAAGGCAAAAAATTTTTCGCAATTCTGCTTCTCCAAACGCTTAACCTGAATGGCATAGGGAAAAAATACACATACCGTTGTAATCGGGCGAGTTTCTGCTTTCAGACGCAACAGGAATTTTTGGTGTGGGTCAATCCGTTCGCGCGATATGGGTGTTTGAAGCCAAGAAATGATTAAGAAGGCCACAAATTTTTCGCAATTCTGCTGCTCCAAACGCTTAACCAGAATGGCCTAGAGTAAAAATACACATACCGTTGTAATCGGGCGAGTTTCTACTTTCAGATGCAATAACAATTTTTGGGTTAGGTCAATCCGTTCGCAAGATAAGGGAGTTTAAAGCCAAGAAATGCTTGAGAAGGCCACAAATTTTTCGCACTTCTGCTGCTCCAAACGCTTAGCCAGAATGGCCTAGGGAAAACATACACATACCGTTGTAATCGGGCGAGTTTCTACTTTCAGACGCAACAGGAATTTTTGGGTTGGGTCAATCCGTTCGCGAGATATGGGAGGTTGAAGCCAAGAAATGGTTGAGATCGCAAAAAAATTTTCGCACTTCTGCTGCTCGAAACGCTTAACCAGAATGGCCTAGGGGAAAATACACATACTGTTGTAATCGGGCGAGTTTCTACTTTCAGATGCAGCAGGAATTTTTGGGTTTGATCAATCCGTTCGCGAGATATGGGGGTTTGAAGCTAAGAAATGGTTGAGAAGAGAACAAATTTTTCGCAATTCTGCTGCTCCAATCGCTTAACCAGAATGGCCTAGGGAAAAAATACGCGTTCAGTTGTAATCGGGCGAGTTTCTACTTTCAGACGCCGCAGGAATTTTTGGGTTTGGTCAATCCGTTCGCGAGATATGGGACTATGAAGCGAAGAAATGGTTGAGAAGACAACAAATTTTTCGCACTTCTGCTGCTCCAATCGCTTAACCAGAATGGCTTAGGGGAAAAACACACATACCGTTGTAATCGGGCGTGCTTCTACTTTCAGATCCAATAGGAATTTTTGGGTTAGGTCAATCCGTTCGCGAGATATGGGAGTTTGAAGCTAAGAAATGGTAGAGAAGAGTACAAATTTTTCGCAATTCTGCTGCTCCAAACGCTTAACCAGAATGGTCTAGGGAAAAAATGCACATACCTTTGTAATCGGGCGAGTTTCTACTATCAGATGCAATAGGACTTTTTGGGTTAGGTCAATCCGTTCGCGAGATATGGGAGTTTGAAGCCAAGAAATGGTTGACAAGACAACAAATTTTTCGCACTTCTGCTGCTCCAATCACTTAACCAGAATGGCCTAGGTTAAAAATACGCGTACAGTTGTAATCGGTCGAGTTTCTACTTTCAGACGCAGCAGGAATTTTTGGGTTTGGTAAATCCGTTCGCGCCATATGGGACTATGAAGCGAAGAAATGGTTGAGAAGAAAACAAATTTTTCGCACTTCTGCTGCTCCAATCGCTTAATCAGAATGGCCTAGGGGAAAACACACATACCGTTGCAATCGGGCGTGTTTCTACTTTCAGATGCAATAGGAATTTTTGGGTTAGGTCAATCCGTTCGCGAGATATGGGAGTTTGAAGCTAAGAAATGGTAGAGAAGAGAACAAATTTTTCGCAATTCTGCTGCTCCAAACGCTTAACCAGAATGGCCTAGGGAAAAAATGCACATACCGTTGTAATCGGGCGAGTTTCTACTTTCAGATGCAATAGGAATTTTTGGGTTAGTTCAATCCGTTCGCGAGATATGGTACTTTGAAGCTAAGAAATGGTTGACAAGACAACAAATTTTTCGCACTTCTGCTGCTCCAATCGCTTAACCAGAATTGCCTAGGGAAAAAATACACTTACCGTTGTAATCGGGCGAGTTTCTACTTTCATACGCAACAGGAATTTTTGGGTTAGGTCAATCCGTTCGCGAGATATGGGAGTTTGAAGCCAAGAAATGGTTGAGAAGGCAAAAAATTTTTCGCAATTATGCTTCTCCAAACGCCTAACCAGAATGGCATAGGGAAAAAATACACATACCGTTGTAATCGGGCGAGTTTCCACTTTCAGATGCAATAGGAATTTTTGGGTTAGTTCAATCCGTTCGCGAGATATGGGACTTTGAAGTTAAGAAATGGTTGACAAGACAACAAATTTTTCGCACTTCTGCTGCTCCATACGCTTAACCTGAATGGCCTAGGGAAAAAATACACATACCATTGTAATCGGGCGAGTTTCTACTTTCAGATGCAATAGGAATTTTTGGGTTAGGTCAATCCGTTCGCGAGATATGGGAGTTTGAAGCCAAGAAATGGTTGACAAGGCAACAAATTTTTCGCACTTCTGCTGCTCCAATCACTTAACCAGAATGGCCTAGGGTAAAAATACGCGTACAGTTGTAATCGGGCGAGTTTCTACTTTCAGACGCAGCAGGAATTTTTGGGTTTGGTCAATCCGTTCGCGAGATATGGGAGTTTGAAGATAAGAAATGGTTGAGAAGACAACAAATTTTTCGCAATTCTGCTGCTCCAAACGCTTAACCAGAATGGCATAGGGAAAAAAAAAACATACCGTTGTAATCGGGCGAGTTTCTACTTTCAGATGCAATAGGAAGTTTTGGGTTAGGTCAATCCGTTCGCGAGATAGGGTATTATGAAGCCAAGAAATGGTTGAGATGGCAAAAAATTTTTCGCAATTCTGCTGCTCTAAACGCTTAACCAGAATGGCCTAGAGTAAAAATACACATACCGTTGTAATCGGGCGAGTTTCTACTTTCAGATGCAATAACAATTTTTGGGTCAGGTCAATCCGTTCGCAAGATAAGGGAGTTTGAAGCCAAGAAATAGTTGAGAAGGCCAGAAATTTTTCTCACTTCTGCTGCTCCAAACGCTTAGCCAGAATGGCTTAGGGAAAAAATACACATACCGTTGTAATCGGGCGAGTTTCTACTATCAGACGCAACAGGAATTTTTGGGTTGGGTCAATCCGTTCGCGAGATACGGGAGGTTGAAGCCAAGAAATGGTTGAGATCGCAAAAAAATTTTCGCACTTCTGCTGCTCCAAACGCTTAACCAGAATGGCCTAGGGAAAAAATACACATACTGTTGTAATCGGGCGAGTTTCTACATTCAGATGCAATAGGAATTTTTCGGTTAGGACAATCCGTTCGCGAGATATGGGAGTTTGAAGCTAAGAAATGGTTCAGAAGAGAACAAATTTTTCGCAATTCTGCTGCTCCAATCGCTTAACCAGAATGGCCTAGGGAAAAAATACGCGTACAGTTGTAATCGGGCGAGTTTCTACTTTCAGACGCGGCAGGAATTTTTGGGTTTGGTCAATCCGTTCGCGAGATATGGGACTATGAAGCGAAGAAATGGTTGAGAAGACAACAAATTTTTCGCACTTCTGCTGCTCCAATCGCTTAACCAGAATGGCCTAGGGGAAAAACACACATACCGTTGTAATCGGGCGTGCTTCTACTTTCAGATCCAATAGGAATTTTTGGGATAGGTCAATCCGTTCGCGAGATATGGGAGTTTGAAGCTAAGAAATGGTAGAGAAGAGTACAAATTTTTCGCAATTCTGCTGCTCCAAACGCTTAACCAGAATGGTCTAGGGAAAAAATGCACATACCTTTGTAATCGGGCGAGTTTCTACTATCAGATGCAATAGGAATTTTTGGGTTAGGTCAATCCGTTCGCGAGATATGGGAGTTTGAAGCCAAGAAATGGTTGACAAGACAACAAATTTTTCGCAATTCTGCTGCTACAATCACTTAACCAGAATGGCCTAGGCTAAAAATACGCGTACTGTTGTAATCGGGCGAGTTTCTACTTTCAGACGCAGCAGGAATTTTTGGGTTTGGTCAATACGTTCGCGAGATATGGGACTATGAAGCGAAGGAATGGTTGAGAAGAAAACAAATTTTTCGCACTTCTGCTGCTCCAATCGCTTAACCAGAATGGCCTAGAGTAAAAATACACATACCGTTGTAATCGGGCGAGTTTCTACTTTCAGATGCAATAACAATTTTTGGGTCAGGTCAATCCGTTCGCAAGATAAGGGAGTTTGAAGCCAAGAAATAGTTGAGAAGGCCAGAAATTTTTCTCACTTCTGCTGCTCCAAACGCTTAGCCAGAATGGCTTAGGGAAAAAATACACATACCGTTGTAATCGGGCGAGTTTCTACTATCAGACGCAACAGGAATTTTTGGGTTGGGTCAATCCGTTCGCGAGATACGGGAGGTTGAAGCCAAGAAATGGTTGAGATCGCAAAAAAATTTTCGCACTTCTGCTGCTCCAAACGCTTAACCAGAATGGCCTAGGGAAAAAATACACATACTGTTGTAATCGGGCGAGTTTCTACATTCAGATGCAATAGGAATTTTTCGGTTAGGACAATCCGTTCGCGAGATATGGGAGTTTGAAGCTAAGAAATGGTTCAGAAGAGAACAAATTTTTCGCAATTCTGCTGCTCCAATCGCTTAACCAGAATGGCCTAGGGAAAAAATACGCGTACAGTTGTAATCGGGCGAGTTTCTACTTTCAGACGCAGCAGGAATTTTTGGGTTTGGTCAATCCGTTCGCGAGATATGGGACTATGAAGCGAAGAAATGGTTGAGAAGACAACAAATTTTTCGCACTTCTGCTGCTCCAATCGCTTAACCAGAATGGCCTAGGGGAAAAACACACATACCGTTGTAATCGGGCGTGCTTCTACTTTCAGATCCAATAGGAATTTTTGGGATAGGTCAATCCGTTCGCGAGATATGGGAGTTTGAAGCTAAGAAATGGTAGAGAAGAGTACAAATTTTCGCACTTCTGCTGCTCGAAACGCTTAACCAGAATGGCCTAGGGAAAAAATACGCATACAGTTGTAATCGGGCGTGTTTCTACTTTCAGACGCAGCAGGAATTTTTGGGTTTGGTCAATCCGTTCGCGAGATATGGGACTATGAAGCGAAGAAATGGTTGAGAAGACAACAAATTTTTCGCACTTCTGCTGCTCCAATCGCTTAACCAGAATCGCCTAGGGGAAAAACACACATACCGTTGTAATCGGGCGAGTTTCTACTTTCAGATGCAATAGGAATTTTTGGGTTAGGTCAATCCGTTCGCGAGATATGGGAGTTTGAAGCCAAGAAATGGTTGAGAAGGCAAAAAAATTTTCGCACTTCTGCTGCTCCAAACGCTTAACCAGAATGGCCTAGGGAAAAAATACACATACTGTTGTAATCGGGCGAGTTTCTACATTCAGATGCAATAGGAATTTTTCGGTTAGGACAATCCGTTCGCGAGATATGGGAGTTTGAAGCTAAGAAATGGTTCAGAAGAGAACAAATTTTTCGCACTTCTGCTGCTCGAAACGCTTAACCAGAATGGCCTAGGGGAAAATACACATACCGTTGTAATCGGGCGAGTTTCTACTTTCAGATGCAATAGGAATTTTTGGGTTAGGTCAATCCGTTCGCGAGATATGGGAGTTTGAAGCCAAGAAATGGTTGAGAAGGCAAAAAATTTTTCGCAATTCTGCTGCTCCAAACGCTTAACCAGAATGCCATAGGGAAAAACGCACATACCGTTGTAATCGGGCGAGTTTCTACTTTCAGATGCAATAGGAATTTCTGGGTTAGGTCAATCCGTTCGCGATATATGGGAGTTTGAAGCTAAGAAATGGTAGAGAAGAGAACAAATTTTTCGCACTTCTGCTGCTCCAAACGCATAACCACAATGGCCTAGGGAAAAAATACGCATACAGTTGTAATCGGGCGTGTTTCTACTTTCAGACGCAGCAGGAATTTTTGGGTTTGGTCAATCCGTTCGCGAGATATGGGACTATGAAGCGAAGAAATGGTTGAGAAGACAACAAATTTTTCGCACTTCTGCTGCTCCAATCGCTTAACCAGAATCGCCTAGGGGAAAAACACACATACCGTTGTAATCGGGCGTGCTTCTACTTTCAGATCCAATAGGAATTTTTGGGTTAGGTCAATCCGTTCGCGAGATATGGGAGTTTGAAGCTAAGAAATGGTAGAGAAGAGTACAAATTTTTCGCAATTCTGCTACTCCAAACGCTTAACCAGAATGGTCTAGGGAAAAAATGCACATACCTTTGTAATCGGGCGAGTTTCTACTATCAGATGCAATAGGAATTTTTGGGTTAGGTCAATCCGTTCGCGAGATATGGGAGTTTGAAGCCAAGAAATGGTTGACAAGACAACAAATTTTTCGCACTTCTGCTGCTCCAATCACTTAACCAGAATGGCCTAGGTTAAAAATACGCGTACAGTTGTAATCGGGCGAGTTTCTACTTTCAGACGCAGCAGGAATTTTTGGGTTTGGTCAATCCGTTCGCGCCATATGGGACTATGAAGCGAAGAAATGGTTGAGAAGAAAACAAATTTTTCGCACTTCTGCTGCTCCAATCGCTTAATCAGAATGGCCTAGGGGAAAACACACATACCGTTGCAATCGGGCGTGTTTCTACTTTCAGATGCAATAGGAATTTTTGGGTTAGGTCAATCCGTTCGCGAGATATGGGAGTTTGAAGCTAAGAAATGGTAGAGAAGAGAACAAATTTTTCGCAATTCTGCTGCTCCAAACGCTTAACCAGAATGGCCTAGGGAAAAAATGCACATACCGTTGTAATCGGGCGAGTTTCTACTTTCAGATGCAATAGGAATTTTTGGGTTAGTTCAATCCGTTCGCGAGATATGGTACTTTGAAGCTAAGAAATGGTTGACAAGACAACAAATTTTTCGCACTTCTGCTGCTCCAATCGCTTAACCAGAATTGCCTAGGGAAAAAATACACATACCGTTGTAATCGGGCGAGTTTCTACTTTCATACGCAACAGGAATTTTTGGGTTAGGTCAATCCGTTCGCGAGATATGGGAGTTTGAAGCCAAGAAATGGTTGAGAAGGCAAAAAATTTTTCGCAATTATGCTTCTCCAAACGCCTAACCAGAATGGCATAGGGAAAAAATACACATACCGTTGTAATCGGGCGAGTTTCCACTTTCAGATGCAATAGGAATTTTTGGGTTAGTTCAATCCGTTCGCGAGATATGGGACTTTGAAGTTAAGAAATGGTTGACAAGACAACAAATTTTTCGCACTTCTGCTGCTCCAAACGCTTAACCTGAATGGCCTAGGGAAAAAATACACATACCATTGTAATCGGGCGAGTTTCTACTTTCAGATGCAGCAGGAATTTTTGGGTTAGTTCAATCCGTTCGCGAGATATGGTACTTTGAAGCTAAGAAATGGTTGACAAGACAACAAATTCTTCGCACTTCTGCTGCTCCAATCGCTTAACCAGAATTGCCTAGGGAAAAAATACACATACCGTTGTAATCGGGCGAGTTTCTACTTTCATACGCAACAGGAATTTTTGGGTTAGGTCAATCCGTTCGCGAGATATGGGAGTTTGAAGCCAAGAAATGGTTGACAAGACAACAAATTTTTCGCACTTCTGCTGCTCCAATCACTTAACCAGAATGGCCTAGGTTAAAAATACGCGTACAGTTGTAATCGGGCGAGTTTCTACTTTCAGACGCAGCAGGAATTTTTGGGTTTGGTCAATCCGTTCGCGCCATATGGGACTATGAAGCGAAGAAATGGTTGAGAAGAAAACAAATTTTTCGCACTTCTGCTGCTCCAATCGCTTAATCAGAATGGCCTAGGGGAAAACACACATACCGTTGCAATCGGGCGTGTTTCTACTTTCAGATGCAATAGGAATTTTTGGGTTAGGTCAATCCGTTCGCGAGATATGGGAGTTTGAAGCTAAGAAATGGTAGAGAAGAGAACAAATTTTTCGCAATTCTGCTGCTCCAAACGCTTAACCAGAATGGCCTAGGGAAAAAATGCACATACCGTTGTAATCGGGCGAGTTTCTACTTTCAGATGCAATAGGAATTTTTGGGTTAGTTCAATCCGTTCGCGAGATATGGTACTTTGAAGCTAAGAAATGGTTGACAAGACAACAAATTTTTCGCACTTCTGCTGCTCCAATCGCTTAACCAGAATTGCCTAGGGAAAAAATACACATACCGTTGTAATCGGGCGAGTTTCTACTTTCATACGCAACAGGAATTTTTGGGTTAGGTCAATCCGTTCGCGAGATATGGGAGTTTGAAGCCAAGAAATGGTTGAGAAGGCAAAAAATTTTTCGCAATTATGCTTCTCCAAACGCCTAACCAGAATGGCATAGGGAAAAAATACACATACCGTTGTAATCGGGCGAGTTTCCACTTTCAGATGCAATAGGAATTTTTGGGTTGGTTCAATCCGTTCGCGAGATATGGGACTTTGAAGTTAAGAAATGGTTGACAAGACAACAAATTTTTCGCACTTCTGCTGCTCCAAACGCTTAACCTGAATGGCCTAGGGAAAAAATACACATACCATTGTAATCGGGCGAGTTTCTACTTTCAGATGCAATAGGAATTTTTGGGTTAGGTCAATCCGTTCGCGAGATATGGGAGTTTGAAGCCAAGAAATGGTTGACAAGACAACAAATTTTTCGCACTTCTGCTGCTCCAATCACTTAACCAGAATGGCCTAGGGTAAAAATACGCGTACAGTTGTAATCGGGCGAGTTTCTACTTTCAGACGCAGCAGGAATTTTTGGGTTTGGTCAATCCGTTCGCGAGATATGGGAGTTTGAAGATAAGAAATGGTTGAGAAGACAACAAATTTTTCGCAATTCTGCTGCTCCAAACGCTTAACCAGAATGGCATAGGGAAAAAAAAAACATACCGTTGTAATCGGGCGAGTTTCTACTTTCAGATGCAATAGGAAGTTTTGGGTTAGGTCAATCCGTTCGCGAGATAGGGTATTATGAAGCCAAGAAATGGTTGAGATGGCAAAAAATTTTTCGCAATTCTGCTGCTCTAAACGCTTAACCAGAATGGCCTAGAGTAAAAATACACATACCGTTGTAATCGGGCGAGTTTCTACTTTCAGATGCAATAACAATTTTTGGGTCAGGTCAATCCGTTCGCAAGATAAGGGAGTTTGAAGCCAAGAAATAGTTGAGAAGGCCAGAAATTTTTCTCACTTCTGCTGCTCCAAACGCTTAGCCAGAATGGCTTAGGGAAAAAATACACATACCGTTGTAATCGGGCGAGTTTCTACTATCAGACGCAACAGGAATTTTTGGGTTGGGTCAATCCGTTCGCGAGATACGGGAGGTTGAAGCCAAGAAATGGTTGAGATCGCAAAAAAATTTTCGCACTTCTGCTGCTCCAAACGCTTAACCAGAATGGCCTAGGGAAAAAATACACATACTGTTGTAATCGGGCGAGTTTCTACATTCAGATGCAATAGGAATTTTTCGGTTAGGACAATCCGTTCGCGAGATATGGGAGTTTGAAGCTAAGAAATGGTTCAGAAGAGAACAAATTTTTCGCAATTCTGCTGCTCCAATCGCTTAACCAGAATGGCCTAGGGAAAAAATACGCGTACAGTTGTAATCGGGCGAGTTTCTACTTTCAGACGCAGCAGGAATTTTTGGGTTTGGTCAATCCGTTCGCGAGATATGGGACTATGAAGCGAAGAAATGGTTGAGAAGAAAACAAATTTTTCGCACTTCTGCTGCTCCAATCGCTTAATCAGAATGGCCTAGGGGAAACACACATACCGTTGTAATCGGGCGTGTTTCTAATTTCAGATGCAATAGGAATTTTTGGGTTAGGTCAATCCGTTCGCGAGATATGGGAGTTTGAAGCTAAGAAATGGTAGAGAAGAGAACAAATTTTTCGCAATTCTGCTGCTCCAAACGCTTAACCAGAATGGCGTAGGGAAAAAATGCACATACCGTTGTAATCGGGCGAGTTTCTACTTTCAGATGCAATAGGAATTTTTGGGTTAGTTCAATCCGTTCGCGAGATATGGTACTTTGAAGCTAAGAAATGGTTGACAAGACAACAAATTTTTCGCCCTTCTGCTGCTCCAATCGCTTAACCAGAATCGCCTAGGGGAAAAATACACATACCGTTGTAATCGGGCGAGTTTCTACTTTCATACGCAACAGGAATTTTTGGGTTAGGTCAATCCGTTCGCTAGATATGGGAGTTTGAAGCCAAGAAATGGTTGAGAAGGCAAAAAATTTTTCGCAATTCTGCTTCTCCAAACGCTTAACCTGAATGGCATAGGGAAAAAATACACATACCGTTGTAATCGGGCGAGTTTCTACTTTCAGACGCAACAGGAATTTTTGGTGTGGGTCAATCCGTTCGCGCGATATGGGTGTTTGAAGCCAAGAAATGATTGAGAAGGCCACAAATTTTTCGCAATTCTGCTGCTCCAAACGCTTAACCAGAATGGCCTAGAGTAAAAATACACATACCGTTGTAATCGGGCGAGTTTCTACTTTCAGATGCAATAACAGTTTTTGGGTTAGGTCAATCCGTTCGCAAGATAAGGGAGTTTGAAGCCAAGAAATGCTTGAGAAGGCCACAAATTTTTCGCACTTCTGCTGCTCCAAACGCTTAGCCAGAATGGCCTAGGGAAAACATACACATACCGTTGTAATCGGGCGAGTTTCTACTTTCAGACGCAACAGGAATTTTTGTGTTGGGTCAATCCGTTCGCGAGATATGGGAGGTTGAAGCCAAGAAATGGTTGAGATCGCAAAAAAATTTTCGCACTTCTGCTGCTCGAAACGCTTAACCAGAATGGCCTAGGGGACAATACACATACTGTTGTAATCGGGCGAGTTTCTACTTTCAGATGCAGCAGGAATTTTTGGGTTTGGTCAATCCGTTCGCGAGATATGGGGGTTTGAAGCTAAGAAATGGTTGAGAAGAGAACAAATTTTTCGCAATTCTGCTGCTCCAATCGCTTAATCAGAATGGCCTAGGGGAAACACACATACCGTTGTAATCGGGCGTGTTTCTAATTTCAGATGCAATAGGAATTTTTGGGTTAGGTCAATCCGTTCGCGAGATATGGGAGTTTGAAGCTAAGAAATGGTAGAGAAGAGAACAAATTTTTCGCAATTCTGCTGCTCCAAACGCTTAACCAGAATGGCGTAGGGAAAAAATGCACATACCGTTGTAATCGGGCGAGTTTCTACTTTCAGATGCAATAGGAATTTTTGGGTTAGTTCAATCCGTTCGCGAGATATGGTACTTTGAAGCTAAGAAATGGTTGACAAGACAACAAATTTTTCGCCCTTCTGCTGCTCCAATCGCTTAACCAGAATCGCCTAGGGGAAAAATACACATACCGTTGTAATCGGGCGAGTTTCTACTTTCATACGCAACAGGAATTTTTGGGTTAGGTCAATCCGTTCGCGAGATATGGGAGTTTGAAGCCAAGAAATGGTTGAGAAGGCAAAAAATTTTTCGCAATTCTGCTTCTCCAAACGCTTAACCTGAATGTCATAGGGAAAAAATACACATACCGTTGTAATCGGGCGAGTTTCTACTTTCAGACGCAACAGGAATTTTTGGTGTGGGTCAATCCGTTCGCGCGATATGGGTGTTTGAAGCCAAGAAATGATTGAGAAGGCCACAAATTTTTCGCAATTCTGCTGCTCCAAACGCTTAACCAGAATGGCCTAGAGTAAAAATACACATACCGTTGTAATCGGGCGAGTTTCTACTTTCAGATGCAATAACAGTTTTTGGGTTAGGTCAATCCGTTCGCAAGATAAGGGAGTTTGAAGCCAAGAAATGCTTGAGAAGGCCACAAATTTTTCGCACTTCTGCTGCTCCAAACGCTTAGCCAGAATGGCCTAGGGAAAACATACACATACCGTTGTAATCGGGCGAGTTTCTACTTTCAGACGCAACAGGAATTTTTGTGTTGGGTCAATCCGTTCGCGAGATATGGGAGGTTGAAGCCAAGAAATGGTTGAGATCGCAAAAAAATTTTCGCACTTCTGCTGCTCGAAACGCTTAACCAGAATGGCCTAGGGGACAATACACATACTGTTGTAATCGGGCGAGTTTCTACTTTCAGATGCAGCAGGAATTTTTGGGTTTGGTCAATCCGTTCGCGAGATATGGGGGTTTGAAGCTAAGAAATGGTTGAGAAGAGAACAAATTTTTCGCAATTCTGCTGCTCCAATCGCTTAACCAGAATGGCCTAGAGAAAAAATACGCGTTCAGTTGTAATCGGGCGAGTTTCTACTTTCAGACGCCGCAGGAATTTTTGGGTTTGGTCAATCCGTTCGCGAGATATGGGACTATGAAGCGAAGAAATGGTTGAGAAGACAACAAATTTTTCGCACTTCTGCTGCTCCAATCGCTTAACCAGAATGGCCTAGGGGAAAAACACACATACAGTTGTAATCGGGCGTGCTTCTACTTTCAGATCCAATAGGAATTTTTGGGTTAGGTCAATCCGTTCGCGAGATATGGGAGTTTGAAGCTAAGAAATGGTAGAGAAGAGTACAAATTTTTCGCAATTCTGCTGCTCCAAACGCTTAACCAGAATGATCTAGGGAAAAAATGCACATACCTTTGTAATCGGGCGAGTATCTACTATCAGATGCAATAGGACTTTTTGGGTTAGGTCAATCCGTTCGCGAGATATGGGAGTTTGAAGCCAAGAAATGGTTGACAAGACAACAAATTTTTCGCACTTCTGCTGCTCCAATCACTTAACCAGAATGGCCTAGGCTAAAAATACACATACCGTTGTAATCGGGCGAGTTTCTACTTTCAGATGCAATAGGAATTTTTGGGTTAGTTCAATCCGTTCGCGAGATATGGTACTTTGAAGCTAAGAAATGGTTGACAAGACAACAAATTTTTCGCACTTCTGCTGCTCCAATCGCTTAACCAGAATTGCCTAGGGAAAAAATACACATACCGTTGTAATCGGGCGAGTTTCTACTTTCATACGCAACAGGAATTTTTGGGTTAGGTCAATCCGTTCGCGAGATATGGGAGTTTGAAGCCAAGAAATGGTTGAGAAGGCAAAAAATTTTTCGCAATTATGCTTCTCCAAACGCCTAACCAGAATGGCATAGGGAAAAAATACACATACCGTTGTAATCGGGCGAGTTTCCACTTTCAGATGCAATAGGAATTTTTGGGTTAGTTCAATCCGTTCGCGAGATATGGGACTTTGAAGTTAAGAAATGGTTGACAAGACAACAAATTTTTCGCACTTCTGCTGCTCCAAACGCTTAACCTGAATGGCCTAGGGAAAAAATACACATACCATTGTAATCGGGCGAGTTTCTACTTTCAGATGCAGCAGGAATTTTTGGGTTAGTTCAATCCGTTCGCGAGATATGGTACTTTGAAGCTAAGAAATGGTTGACAAGACAACAAATTTTTCGCACTTCTGCTGCTCCAATCGCTTAACCAGAATTGCCTAGGGAAAAAATACACATACCGTTGTAATCGGGCGAGTTTCTACTTTCATACGCAACAGGAATTTTTGGGTTAGGTCAATCCGTTCGCGAGATATGGGAGTTTGAAGCCAAGAAATGGTTGACAAGACAACAAATTTTTCGCACTTCTGCTGCTCCAATCACTTAACCAGAATGGCCTAGGTTAAAAATACGCGTACAGTTGTAATCGGGCGAGTTTCTACTTTCAGACGCAGCAGGAATTTTTGGGTTTGGTCAATCCGTTCGCGCCATATGGGACTATGAAGCGAAGAAATGGTTGAGAAGAAAACAAATTTTTCGCACTTCTGCTGCTCCAATCGCTTAATCAGAATGGCCTAGGGAAAAAATGCACATACCGTTGTAATCGGGCGAGTTTCTACTTTCAGATGCAATAGGAATTTTTGGGTTAGTTCAATCCGTTCGCGAGATATGGTACTTTGAAGCTAAGAAATGGTTGACAAGACAACAAATTTTTCGCACTTCTGCTGCTCCAATCGCTTAACCAGAATTGCCTAGGGAAAAAATACACATACCGTTGTAATCGGGCGAGTTTCTACTTTCATACGCAACAGGAATTTTTGGGTTAGGTCAATCCGTTCGCGAGATATGGGAGTTTGAAGCCAAGAAATGGTTGAGAAGGCAAAAAATTTTTCGCAATTATGCTTCTCCAAACGCCTAACCAGAATGGCATAGGGAAAAAATACACATACCGTTGTAATCGGGCGAGTTTCCACTTTCAGATGCAATAGGAATTTTTGGGTTAGTTCAATCCGTTCGCGAGATATGGGACTTTGAAGTTAAGAAATGGTTGACAAGACAACAAATTTTTCGCACTTCTGCTGCTCCAAACGCTTAACCTGAATGGCCTAGGGAAAAAATACACATACCATTGTAATCGGGCGAGTTTCTACTTTCAGATGCAATAGGAATTTTTGGGTTAGGTCAATCCGTTCGCGAGATATGGGAGTTTGAAGCCAAGAAATGGTTGACAAGACAACAAATTTTTCGCACTTCTGCTGCTCCAATCACTTAACCAGAATGGCCTAGGGTAAAAATACGCGTACAGTTGTAATCGGGCGAGTTTCTACTTTCAGACGCAGCAGGAATTTTTGGGTTTGGTCAATCCGTTCGCGAGATATGGGAGTTTGAAGATAAGAAATGGTTGAGAAGACAACAAATTTTTCGCAATTCTGCTGCTCCAAACGCTTAACCAGAATGGCATAGGGAAAAAAAAAACATACCGTTGTAATCGGGCGAGTTTCTACTTTCAGATGCAATAGGAAGTTTTGGGTTAGGTCAATCCGTTCGCGAGATAGGGTATTATGAAGCCAAGAAATGGTTGAGATGGCAAAAAATTTTTCGCAATTCTGCTGCTCTAAACGCTTAACCAGAATGGCCTAGAGTAAAAATACACATACCGTTGTAATCGGGCGAGTTTCTACTTTCAGATGCAATAACAATTTTTGGGTCAGGTCAATCCGTTCGCAAGATAAGGGAGTTTGAAGCCAAGAAATAGTTGAGAAGGCCAGAAATTTTTCTCACTTCTGCTGCTCCAAACGCTTAGCCAGAATGGCTTAGGGAAAAAATACACATACCGTTGTAATCGGGCGAGTTTCTACTATCAGACGCAACAGGAATTTTTGGGTTGGGTCAATCCGTTCGCGAGATACGGGAGGTTGAAGCCAAGAAATGGTTGAGATCGCAAAAAAATTTTCGCACTTCTGCTGCTCCAAACGCTTAACCAGAATGGCCTAGGGAAAAAATACACATACTGTTGTAATCGGGCGAGTTTCTACATTCAGATGCAATAGGAATTTTTCGGTTAGGACAATCCGTTCGCGAGATATGGGAGTTTGAAGCTAAGAAATGGTTCAGAAGAGAACAAATTTTTCGCAATTCTGCTGCTCCAATCGCTTAACCAGAATGGCCTAGGGAAAAAATACGCGTACAGTTGTAATCGGGCGAGTTTCTACTTTCAGACGCAGCAGGAATTTTTGGGTTTGGTCAATCCGTTCGCGAGATATGGGACTATGAAGCGAAGAAATGGTTGAGAAGAAAACAAATTTTTCGCACTTCTGCTGCTCCAATCGCTTAATCAGAATGGCCTAGGGGAAACACACATACCGTTGTAATCGGGCGTGTTTCTAATTTCAGATGCAATAGGAATTTTTGGGTTAGGTCAATCCGTTCGCGAGATATGGGAGTTTGAAGCTAAGAAATGGTAGAGAAGAGAACAAATTTTTCGCAATTCTGCTGCTCCAAACGCTTAACCAGAATGGCGTAGGGAAAAAATGCACATACCGTTGTAATCGGGCGAGTTTCTACTTTCAGATGCAATAGGAATTTTTGGGTTAGTTCAATCCGTTCGCGAGATATGGTACTTTGAAGCTAAGAAATGGTTGACAAGACAACAAATTTTTCGCCCTTCTGCTGCTCCAATCGCTTAACCAGAATCGCCTAGGGGAAAAATACACATACCGTTGTAATCGGGCGAGTTTCTACTTTCATACGCAACAGGAATTTTTGGGTTAGGTCAATCCGTTCGCTAGATATGGGAGTTTGAAGCCAAGAAATGGTTGAGAAGGCAAAAAATTTTTCGCAATTCTGCTTCTCCAAACGCTTAACCTGAATGGCATAGGGAAAAAATACACATACCGTTGTAATCGGGCGAGTTTCTACTTTCAGACGCAACAGGAATTTTTGGTGCGGGTCAATCCGTTCGCGCGATATGGGTGTTTGAAGCCAAGAAATGATTGAGAAGGCCACAAATTTTTCGCAATTCTGCTGCTCCAAACGCTTAACCAGAATGGCCTAGAGTAAAAATACACATACCGTTGTAATCGGGCGAGTTTCTACTTTCAGATGCAATAACAGTTTTTGGGTTAGGTCAATCCGTTCGCAAGATAAGGGAGTTTGAAGCCAAGAAATGCTTGAGAAGGCCACAAATTTTTCGCACTTCTGCTGCTCCAAACGCTTAGCCAGAATGGCCTAGGGAAAACATACACATACCGTTGTAATCGGGCGAGTTTCTACTTTCAGACGCAACAGGAATTTTTGTGTTGGGTCAATCCGTTCGCGAGATATGGGAGGTTGAAGCCAAGAAATGGTTGAGATCGCAAAAAAATTTTCGCACTTCTGCTGCTCGAAACGCTTAACCAGAATGGCCTAGGGGACAATACACATACTGTTGTAATCGGGCGAGTTTCTACTTTCAGATGCAGCAGGAATTTTTGGGTTTGGTCAATCCGTTCGCGAGATATGGGGGTTTGAAGCTAAGAAATGGTTGAGAAGAGAACAAATTTTTCGCAATTCTGCTGCTCCAATCGCTTAACCAGAATGGCCTAGAGAAAAAATACGCGTTCAGTTGTAATCGGGCGAGTTTCTACTTTCAGACGCCGCAGGAATTTTTGGGTTTGGTCAATCCGTTCGCGAGATATGGGACTATGAAGCGAAGAAATGGTTGAGAAGACAACAAATTTTTCGCACTTCTGCTGCTCCAATCGCTTAACCAGAATGGCCTAGGGGAAAAACACACATACAGTTGTAATCGGGCGTGCTTCTACTTTCAGATCCAATAGGAATTTTTGGGTTAGGTCAATCCGTTCGCGAGATATGGGAGTTTGAAGCTAAGAAATGGTAGAGAAGAGTACAAATTTTTCGCAATTCTGCTGCTCCAAACGCTTAACCAGAATGATCTAGGGAAAAAATGCACATACCTTTGTAATCGGGCGAGTTTCTACTATCAGATGCAATAGGACTTTTTGGGTTAGGTCAATCCGTTCGCGAGATATGGGAGTTTGAAGCCAAGAAATGGTTGACAAGACAACAAATTTTTCGCACTTCTGCTGCTCCAATCACTTAACCAGAATGGCCTAGGCTAAAAATACGCGTACAGTTGTAATCGGGCGAGTTTCTACTTTCAGACGCAGCAGGAATTTTTGGGTTTGGTCAATCCGTTCGCGAGATATGGGACTTTGAAGTTAAGAAATGGTTGACAAGACAACAAATTTTTCGCAATTCTGCTGCTCCAATCGCTTAACCAGAATCGCCTAGGGGAAAAATACACATACCGTTGTAATCGGGCGAGTTTCTACTTTCATACGCAACAGGAATTTTTGGGTTAGGTCAATCCGTTCGCGAGATATGGGAGTTTGAAGCCAAGAAATGGTTGAGAAGGCAAAAAATTTTTCGCAATTCTGCTTCTCCAAACGCTTAACCTGAATGGCATAGGGAAAAAATACACATACTCTTGTAATCGGGCGAGTTTCTACTTTCAGACGCAACAGGAATTTTTGGTGTGGGTCAATCCGTTCGCGCGATATGGGTGTTTGAAGCCAAGAAATGATTGAGAAGGCCACAAATTTTTCGCAATTCTGCTGCTCCAAACGCTTAACCAGAATGGCCTAGAGTAAAAATACACATACCGTTGTAATCGGGCGAGTTTCTACTTTCAGATGCAATAACAATTTTTGGGTTAGGTCAATCCGTTCGCAAGATAAGGGATTTTGAAGCCAAGAAATGGTTGAGAAGGCCACAAATTTTTCGCACTTCTGCTGCTCCAAGCGCTTAGCCAGAATGGCCTAGGGAAAACATACACATACCGTTGTAATCGGGCGAGTTTCTACTTTCAGACGCAACAGGAATTTTTGGGTTGGGTCAATCCGTTCGCGAGATATGGGAGGTTGAAGCCAAGAAATGGTTGAGATCGCAAAAAAATTTTCGCACTTCTGCTGCTCGAAACGCTTAACCAGAATGGCCTAGGGGAAAATACACATACTCTTGTAATCGGGCGAGTTTCTACTTTCAGATGCAATAGGAATTTTTGGGTTAGGTCAATCCGTTCGCGAGATATGGGACTATGAAGCGAAGAAATGGTAGAGAAGAGTACAAATTTTTCGCAATTCTGCTGCTCCAAACGCTTAACCAGAATGGTCTAGGGAAAAAATGCACATACCTTTGTAATCGGGCGAGTTTCTACTATCAGATGCAATAGGAATTTTTGGGTTAGGTCAATCCGTTCGCGAGATACGGGAGTTTGAAGCCAAGAAATGGTTGACAAGACAACACATTTTTCGCAATTCTGCTGCTCCAATCACTTAACCAGAATGGCCTAGGTTAAAAATACGCGTACAGTTGTAATCGGGCGAGTTTCTACTTTCAGACGCCGCAGGAATTTTTGGGTTTGGTCAATCCGTTCGCGAGATATGGGACTATGAAGCGAAGAAATGGTTGAGAAGACAACAAATTTTTCGCACTTCTGCTGCTCCAATCGCTTAACCAGAATGGCCTAGGGGAAAAACACACATACAGTTGTAATCGGGCGTGCTTCTACTTTCAGATCCAATAGGAATTTTTGGGTTAGGTCAATCCGTTCGCGAGATATGGGAGTTTGAAGCTAAGAAATGGTAGAGAAGAGTACAAATTTTTCGCAATTCTGCTGCTCCAAACGCTTAACCAGAATGATCTAGGGAAAAAATGCACATACCTTTGTAATCGGGCGAGTATCTACTATCAGATGCAATAGGACTTTTTGGGTTAGGTCAATCCGTTCGCGAGATATGGGAGTTTGAAGCCAAGAAATGGTTGACAAGACAACAAATTTTTCGCACTTCTGCTGCTCCAATCACTTAACCAGAATGGCCTAGGCTAAAAATACACATACCGTTGTAATCGGGCGAGTTTCTACTTTCAGATGCAATAGGAATTTTTGGGTTAGTTCAATCCGTTCGCGAGATATGGTACTTTGAAGCTAAGAAATGGTTGACAAGACAACAAATTTTTCGCACTTCTGCTGCTCCAATCGCTTAACCAGAATTGCCTAGGGAAAAAATACACATACCGTTGTAATCGGGCGAGTTTCTACTTTCATACGCAACAGGAATTTTTGGGTTAGGTCAATCCGTTCGCGAGATATGGGAGTTTGAAGCCAAGAAATGGTTGAGAAGGCAAAAAATTTTTCGCAATTATGCTTCTCCAAACGCCTAACCAGAATGGCATAGGGAAAAAATACACATACCGTTGTAATCGGGCGAGTTTCCACTTTCAGATGCAATAGGAATTTTTGGGTTAGTTCAATCCGTTCGCGAGATATGGGACTTTGAAGTTAAGAAATGGTTGACAAGACAACAAATTTTTCGCACTTCTGCTGCTCCAAACGCTTAACCTGAATGGCCTAGGGAAAAAATACACATACCATTGTAATCGGGCGAGTTTCTACTTTCAGATGCAGCAGGAATTTTTGGGTTAGTTCAATCCGTTCGCGAGATATGGTACTTTGAAGCTAAGAAATGGTTGACAAGACAACAAATTTTTCGCACTTCTGCTGCTCCAATCGCTTAACCAGAATTGCCTAGGGAAAAAATACACATACCGTTGTAATCGGGCGAGTTTCTACTTTCATACGCAACAGGAATTTTTGGGTTAGGTCAATCCGTTCGCGAGATATGGGAGTTTGAAGCCAAGAAATGGTTGACAAGACAACAAATTTTTCGCACTTCTGCTGCTCCAATCACTTAACCAGAATGGCCTAGGTTAAAAATACGCGTACAGTTGTAATCGGGCGAGTTTCTACTTTCAGACGCAGCAGGAATTTTTGGGTTTGGTCAATCCGTTCGCGCCATATGGGACTATGAAGCGAAGAAATGGTTGAGAAGAAAACAAATTTTTCGCACTTCTGCTGCTCCAATCGCTTAATCAGAATGGCCTAGGGAAAAAATGCACATACCGTTGTAATCGGGCGAGTTTCTACTTTCAGATGCAATAGGAATTTTTGGGTTAGTTCAATCCGTTCGCGAGATATGGTACTTTGAAGCTAAGAAATGGTTGACAAGACAACAAATTTTTCGCACTTCTGCTGCTCCAATCGCTTAACCAGAATTGCCTAGGGAAAAAATACACATACCGTTGTAATCGGGCGAGTTTCTACTTTCATACGCAACAGGAATTTTTGGGTTAGGTCAATCCGTTCGCGAGATATGGGAGTTTGAAGCCAAGAAATGGTTGAGAAGGCAAAAAATTTTTCGCAATTATGCTTCTCCAAACGCCTAACCAGAATGGCATAGGGAAAAAATACACATACCGTTGTAATCGGGCGAGTTTCCACTTTCAGATGCAATAGGAATTTTTGGGTTAGTTCAATCCGTTCGCGAGATATGGGACTTTGAAGTTAAGAAATGGTTGACAAGACAACAAATTTTTCGCACTTCTGCTGCTCCAAACGCTTAACCTGAATGGCCTAGGGAAAAAATACACATACCATTGTAATCGGGCGAGTTTCTACTTTCAGATGCAATAGGAATTTTTGGGTTAGGTCAATCCGTTCGCGAGATATGGGAGTTTGAAGCCAAGAAATGGTTGACAAGACAACAAATTTTTCGCACTTCTGCTGCTCCAATCACTTAACCAGAATGGCCTAGGGTAAAAATACGCGTACAGTTGTAATCGGGCGAGTTTCTACTTTCAGACGCAGCAGGAATTTTTGGGTTTGGTCAATCCGTTCGCGAGATATGGGAGTTTGAAGATAAGAAATGGTTGAGAAGACAACAAATTTTTCGCAATTCTGCTGCTCCAAACGCTTAACCAGAATGGCATAGGGAAAAAAAAAACATACCGTTGTAATCGGGCGAGTTTCTACTTTCAGATGCAATAGGAAGTTTTGGGTTAGGTCAATCCGTTCGCGAGATAGGGTATTATGAAGCCAAGAAATGGTTGAGATGGCAAAAAATTTTTCGCAATTCTGCTGCTCTAAACGCTTAACCAGAATGGCCTAGAGTAAAAATACACATACCGTTGTAATCGGGCGAGTTTCTACTTTCAGATGCAATAACAATTTTTGGGTCAGGTCAATCCGTTCGCAAGATAAGGGAGTTTGAAGCCAAGAAATAGTTGAGAAGGCCAGAAATTTTTCTCACTTCTGCTGCTCCAAACGCTTAGCCAGAATGGCTTAGGGAAAAAATACACATACCGTTGTAATCGGGCGAGTTTCTACTATCAGACGCAACAGGAATTTTTGGGTTGGGTCAATCCGTTCGCGAGATACGGGAGGTTGAAGCCAAGAAATGGTTGAGATCGCAAAAAAATTTTCGCACTTCTGCTGCTCCAAACGCTTAACCAGAATGGCCTAGGGAAAAAATACACATACTGTTGTAATCGGGCGAGTTTCTACATTCAGATGCAATAGGAATTTTTCGGTTAGGACAATCCGTTCGCGAGATATGGGAGTTTGAAGCTAAGAAATGGTTCAGAAGAGAACAAATTTTTCGCAATTCTGCTGCTCCAATCGCTTAACCAGAATGGCCTAGGGAAAAAATACGCGTACAGTTGTAATCGGGCGAGTTTCTACTTTCAGACGCAGCAGGAATTTTTGGGTTTGGTCAATCCGTTCGCGAGATATGGGACTATGAAGCGAAGAAATGGTTGAGAAGAAAACAAATTTTTCGCACTTCTGCTGCTCCAATCGCTTAATCAGAATGGCCTAGGGGAAACACACATACCGTTGTAATCGGGCGTGTTTCTAATTTCAGATGCAATAGGAATTTTTGGGTTAGGTCAATCCGTTCGCGAGATATGGGAGTTTGAAGCTAAGAAATGGTAGAGAAGAGAACAAATTTTTCGCAATTCTGCTGCTCCAAACGCTTAACCAGAATGGCGTAGGGAAAAAATGCACATACCGTTGTAATCGGGCGAGTTTCTACTTTCAGATGCAATAGGAATTTTTGGGTTAGTTCAATCCGTTCGCGAGATATGGTACTTTGAAGCTAAGAAATGGTTGACAAGACAACAAATTTTTCGCCCTTCTGCTGCTCCAATCGCTTAACCAGAATCGCCTAGGGGAAAAATACACATACCGTTGTAATCGGGCGAGTTTCTACTTTCATACGCAACAGGAATTTTTGGGTTAGGTCAATCCGTTCGCTAGATATGGGAGTTTGAAGCCAAGAAATGGTTGAGAAGGCAAAAAATTTTTCGCAATTCTGCTTCTCCAAACGCTTAACCTGAATGGCATAGGGAAAAAATACACATACCGTTGTAATCGGGCGAGTTTCTACTTTCAGACGCAACAGGAATTTTTGGTGCGGGTCAATCCGTTCGCGCGATATGGGTGTTTGAAGCCAAGAAATGATTGAGAAGGCCACAAATTTTTCGCAATTCTGCTGCTCCAAACGCTTAACCAGAATGGCCTAGAGTAAAAATACACATACCGTTGTAATCGGGCGAGTTTCTACTTTCAGATGCAATAACAGTTTTTGGGTTAGGTCAATCCGTTCGCAAGATAAGGGAGTTTGAAGCCAAGAAATGCTTGAGAAGGCCACAAATTTTTCGCACTTCTGCTGCTCCAAACGCTTAGCCAGAATGGCCTAGGGAAAACATACACATACCGTTGTAATCGGGCGAGTTTCTACTTTCAGACGCAACAGGAATTTTTGTGTTGGGTCAATCCGTTCGCGAGATATGGGAGGTTGAAGCCAAGAAATGGTTGAGATCGCAAAAAAATTTTCGCACTTCTGCTGCTCGAAACGCTTAACCAGAATGGCCTAGGGGACAATACACATACTGTTGTAATCGGGCGAGTTTCTACTTTCAGATGCAGCAGGAATTTTTGGGTTTGGTCAATCCGTTCGCGAGATATGGGGGTTTGAAGCTAAGAAATGGTTGAGAAGAGAACAAATTTTTCGCAATTCTGCTGCTCCAATCGCTTAACCAGAATGGCCTAGAGAAAAAATACGCGTTCAGTTGTAATCGGGCGAGTTTCTACTTTCAGACGCCGCAGGAATTTTTGGGTTTGGTCAATCCGTTCGCGAGATATGGGACTATGAAGCGAAGAAATGGTTGAGAAGACAACAAATTTTTCGCACTTCTGCTGCTCCAATCGCTTAACCAGAATGGCCTAGGGGAAAAACACACATACAGTTGTAATCGGGCGTGCTTCTACTTTCAGATCCAATAGGAATTTTTGGGTTAGGTCAATCCGTTCGCGAGATATGGGAGTTTGAAGCTAAGAAATGGTAGAGAAGAGTACAAATTTTTCGCAATTCTGCTGCTCCAAACGCTTAACCAGAATGATCTAGGGAAAAAATGCACATACCTTTGTAATCGGGCGAGTTTCTACTATCAGATGCAATAGGACTTTTTGGGTTAGGTCAATCCGTTCGCGAGATATGGGAGTTTGAAGCCAAGAAATGGTTGACAAGACAACAAATTTTTCGCACTTCTGCTGCTCCAATCACTTAACCAGAATGGCCTAGGCTAAAAATACGCGTACAGTTGTAATCGGGCGAGTTTCTACTTTCAGACGCAGCAGGAATTTTTGGGTTTGGTCAATCCGTTCGCGAGATATGGGACTTTGAAGTTAAGAAATGGTTGACAAGACAACAAATTTTTCGCAATTCTGCTGCTCCAATCGCTTAACCAGAATCGCCTAGGGGAAAAATACACATACCGTTGTAATCGGGCGAGTTTCTACTTTCATACGCAACAGGAATTTTTGGGTTAGGTCAATCCGTTCGCGAGATATGGGAGTTTGAAGCCAAGAAATGGTTGAGAAGGCAAAAAATTTTTCGCAATTCTGCTTCTCCAAACGCTTAACCTGAATGGCATAGGGAAAAAATACACATACTCTTGTAATCGGGCGAGTTTCTACTTTCAGACGCAACAGGAATTTTTGGTGTGGGTCAATCCGTTCGCGCGATATGGGTGTTTGAAGCCAAGAAATGATTGAGAAGGCCACAAATTTTTCGCAATTCTGCTGCTCCAAACGCTTAACCAGAATGGCCTAGAGTAAAAATACACATACCGTTGTAATCGGGCGAGTTTCTACTTTCAGATGCAATAACAATTTTTGGGTTAGGTCAATCCGTTCGCAAGATAAGGGAGTTTGAAGCCAAGAAATGGTTGAGAAGGCCACAAATTTTTCGCACTTCTGCTGCTCCAAGCGCTTAGCCAGAATGGCCTAGGGAAAACATACACATACCGTTGTAATCGGGCGAGTTTCTACTTTCAGACGCAACAGGAATTTTTGGGTTGGGTCAATCCGTTCGCGAGATATGGGAGGTTGAAGCCAAGAAATGGTTGAGATCGCAAAAAAATTTTCGCACTTCTGCTGCTCGAAACGCTTAACCAGAATGGCCTAGGGGAAAATACACATACTCTTGTAATCGGGCGAGTTTCTACTTTCAGATGCAATAGGAATTTTTGGGTTAGGTCAATCCGTTCGCGAGATATGGGACTATGAAGCGAAGAAATGGTAGAGAAGAGTACAAATTTTTCGCAATTCTGCTGCTCCAAACGCTTAACCAGAATGGTCTAGGGAAAAAATGCACATACCTTTGTAATCGGGCGAGTTTCTACTATCAGATGCAATAGGAATTTTTGGGTTAGGTCAATCCGTTCGCGAGATACGGGAGTTTGAAGCCAAGAAATGGTTGACAAGACAACACATTTTTCGCAATTCTGCTGCTCCAATCACTTAACCAGAATGGCCTAGGTTAAAAATACGCGTACAGTTGTAATCGGGCGAGTTTCTACTTTCAGACGCAGCAGGAATTTTTGGGTTTGGTCAATCCGTTCGCGAGATATGGGACTATGAAGCGAAGAAATGGTTGAGAAGAAAACAAATTTTTCGCAATTCTGCTGCTCCAAACGCTTAACCAGAATGGCCTAGGGAAAAAATGCACATACCGTTGTAATCGGGCGAGTTTCTACTTTCAGATGCAATAGGAATTTTTGGGTTTGGTCAATCCGTTCGCGAGATATGGGAGTTTGAAGATAAGAAATGGTTGAGAAGACAACAAATTTTTCGCAATTCTGCTGCTCCAAACGCTTAACCTGAATGGCCTAGGGAAAAAATACATATACCATTGTAATCGGGCGAGTTTCTACTTTCAGATGCAATAGGAATTTTTGGGTTATGTCAATCCGTTCGCGAGATATGGGAGTTTGAAGCCAAGAAATGGTTGACAAGACAACAAATTTTTCGCACTTCTGATGCTCCAATCACTTAACCAGAATGGCCTAGGGTAAAAATACGCATACAGTTGTAATCGGGCGAGTTTCTACTTTCAGACGCAGCAGGAATTTTTGGGTTTGGTCAATCCGTTCGCGAGATATGGGACTATGAAGCGAAGAAATGGTTGAGAAGAAAACAAATTTTTCGCACTTCTGCTGCTCCAATCGCTTAATCAGAATGGCCTAGGGGAAAACCCACATACCGTTGTAATCGGGCGTGTTTCTACTTTCAGATGCAATAGGAATTTTTGGGTTAGGTCAATCCGTTCGCGAGATATGGGAGTTTGAAGCTAAGAAATGGTAGAGAAGAGAACAAATTTTTCGCAATTCTGCTGCTCCAAACGCTTAACCAGAATGGCCTAGGGAAAAAATGCACATACCGTTGTAATCGGGCGAGTTTCTACTTTCAGATGCAATAGGAATTTTTGGGTTAGTTCAATCCGTTCGCGAGATATGGTACTTTGAAGCTAAGAAATGGTTGACAAGACAACAAATTTTTCGCACTTCTGCTGCTCCAATCGCCTAACCAGAATGGCCTAGGGGAAAAATGCACATACCGTTGTAATCGGGCGAGTTTCCACTTTCAGATGCAATAGGAATTTTTGGGTTAGTTCATTCCGTTCGCGAGATATGGGATTTTGAAGTTAAGAAATGGTTGACAAGACAACAAATTTTTCGCACTTCTGCTGCTCCAATCGCTTAACCAGAATCGCCTAGGGGAAAAATACACATACCGTTGTAATCGGGCGAGTTTCTACTTTCATACGCAACAGGAATTTTTGGGTTAGGTCAATCCGTTCGCGAGATATGGGAGTTTGAAGCCAAGAAATGGTTGAGAAGGCAAAAAATTTTTCGCAATTCTGCTTCTCCAAACGCTTAACCTGAATGGCATAGGGAAAAAATACACATACCGTTGTAATCGGGCGAGTTTCTACTTTCAGACGCAACAGGAATTTTTGGTGTGGGTCAATCCGTTCGCGCGATATGGGTGTTTAAAGCCAAGAAATGATTGAGAAGGCCACAAATTTTTCGCAATTCTGCTGCTCCAAACGCTTAACCAGAATGGCCTAGAGTAAAAATACACATACCGTTGTAATCGGGCGAGTTTCTACTTTCAGATGCAATAACAATTTTTGGGTTAGGTCAATCCGTTCGCAAGATAAGGGAGTTTGAAGCCAAGAAATGGTTGAGAAGGCCACAAATTTTTCGCACTTCTGCTGCTCCAAACGCTTAGCCAGAATGGTCTAGGGAAAACATACACATACCGTTGTAATCGGGCGAGTTTCTACTTTCAGACGCAACAGGAATTTTTGGGTTGGGTCAATCCGTTCGCGAGATATGGGAGGTTGAAGCCAAGAAATGGTTGAGATCGCAAAAAAATTTTCGCACTTCTGCTGCTCGAAACGCTTAACCAGAATGGCCTAGGGGAAAATACACATACTCTTGTAATCGGGCGAGTTTCTACTTTCAGATGCAATAGGAATTTTTGGGTTAGGTCAATCCGTTCGCGAGATACGGGAGTTTGAAGCCAAGAAATGGTTGAGAAGGCAAAAAATTTTTCGCAATTCTGCTGCTCCAAACGCTTAACCAGAATGCTATAGGGAAAAACGCACATACAGTTGTAATCGGGCGAGTTTCTACTTTCAGATGCAATAGGAATTCCTGGGTTAGGTCAATCCGTTCGCGAGATATGGGAGTTTGAAGCTAAGAAATGGTAGAGAAGAGAACAAATTTTTCGCACTTCTGCTGCTCCAATCGCTTAACCAGAATGGCCTAGGGGAAAAACACACATACCGTTGTAATCGGGCGTGCTTCTACTTTCAGATCCAATAGGAATTTTTGGGTTAGGTCAATCCGTTCGCGAGATATGGGAGTTTGAAGCTAAGAAATGGTAGAGAAGAGTACAAATTTTTCGCAATTCTGCTGCTCCAAACGCTTAACCAGAATGGTCTAGGGAAAAAATGCACATACCTTTGTAATCGGGCGAGTTTCTACTATCAGATGCAATAGGAATTTTTGGGTTAGGTCAATCCGTTCGCGAGATACGGGAGTTTGAAGCCAAGAAATGGTTGACAAGACAACAAATTTTACGCACTTCTGCTGCTCCAACCACTTAACCAGAACGGCCTAGGTTAAAAATACGCGTACAATTGTAATCGGGCGAGTTCCTACTTTCAGACGCAGCAGGAATTTTTGGGTTTGGTCAATCCGTTCGCGAGATATGGGACTATGAAGCGAAGAAATGGTTGAGAGAAAACAAATTTTTCGCACTTCTGCTGCTCCAATCGCTTAATCAGAATGGCCTAGGGGAAAACACACATACCGTTGCAATCGGGCGTGTTTCTACTTTCAGATGCAATAGGAATTTTTGGGTTAGGTCAATCCGTTCGCGAGATATGGGAGTTTGAAGCTAAGAAATGGTAGAGAAGAGAACAAATTTTTCGCAATTCTGCTGCTCCAAACGCTTAACCAGAATGGCCTAGGGAAAAAATGCACATACCGTTGTAATCGGGCGAGTTTCTACTTTCAGATGCAATAGGAATTTTTGGGTTAGTTCAATCCGTTCGCGAGATATGGTACTTTGAAGCTAAGAAATGGTTGACAAGACAACAAATTTTTCGCACTTCTGCTGCTCCAATCGCTGAACCAGTATTGCCTAGGGAAAAAATACACATACCGTTGTAATCGGGCGAGTTTCTACTTTCATACGCAACAGGAATTTTTGGGTTAGGTCAATCCGTTCGCGAGATATGGGAGTTTGAAGCCAAGAAATGGTTGAGAAGGCAAAAAATTTTTCGCAATTATGCTTCTCCAAACGCTTAACCAGAATGGCATAGGGAAAAAATACACATACCGTTGTAATCGGGCGAGTTTCCACTTTCAGATGCAATAGGAATTTTTGGGTCAGTTCAATCCGTTCGCCAGATATGGGACTTTGAAGTTAAGAAATGGTTGACAAGACAACAAATTTTTCGCACTTCTGCTGCTCCAAACGCTTAACCTGAATGGCCTAGGGAAAAAATACACATACCATTGTAATCGGGCGAGTTTCTACTTTCAGATGCAATAGGAATTTTTGGGTTAGGTCAATCCGTTCGCGAGATATGGGAGTTTGCAGCCAAGAAATGGTTGACAAGACAACAAATTTTTCGCACTTCTGCTGCTCCAATCACTTAACCAGAATGGCCTAGGGTAAAAATACGCGTACAGTTGTAATCGGGCGAGTTTCTACTTTCAGATGCAATAGGAATTCCTGGGTTAGGTCAATCCGTTCGCGAGATATGGGAGTTTGAAGCTAAGAAATGGTAGAGAAGAGAACAAATTTTTCGCACTTCTGCTGCTCCAATCGCTTAACCAGAATGGCCTAGGGGAAAAACACACATACCGTTGTAATCGGGCGTGCTTCTACTTTCAGATCCAATAGGAATTTTTGGGTTAGGTCAATCCGTTCGCGAGATATGGGAGTTTGAAGCTAAGAAATGGTAGAGAAGAGTACAAATTTTTCGCAATTCTGCTGCTCCAAACGCTTAACCAGAATGGTCTAGGGAAAAAATGCACATACCTTTGTAATCGGGCGAGTTTCTACTATCAGATGCAATAGGAATTTTTGGGTTAGGTCAATCCGTTCGCGAGATACGGGAGTTTGAAGCCAAGAAATGGTTGACAAGACAACAAATTTTACGCACTTCTGCTGCTCCAACCACTTAACCAGAACGGCCTAGGTTAAAAATACGCGTACAATTGTAATCGGGCGAGTTCCTACTTTCAGACGCAGCAGGAATTTTTGGGTTTGGTCAATCCGTTCGCGAGATATGGGACTATGAAGCGAAGAAATGGTTGAGAAGAAAACAAATTTTTCGCACTTCTGCTGCTCCAATCGCTTAATCAGAATGGCCTAGGGGAAAACACACATACCGTTGCAATCGGGCGTGTTTCTACTTTCAGATGCAATAGGAATTTTTGGGTTAGGTCAATCCGTTCGCGAGATATGGGAGTTTGAAGCTAAGAAATGGTAGAGAAGAGAACAAATTTTTCGCAATTCTGCTGCTCCAAACGCTTAACCAGAATGGCCTAGGGAAAAAATGCACATACCGTTGTAATCGGGCGAGTTTCTACTTTCAGATGCAATAGGAATTTTTGGGTTAGTTCAATCCGTTCGCGAGATATGGTACTTTGAAGCTAAGAAATGGTTGACAAGACAACAAATTTTTCGCACTTCTGCTGCTCCAATCGCTGAACCAGTATTGCCTAGGGAAAAAATACACATACCGTTGTAATCGGGCGAGTTTCTACTTTCATACGCAACAGGAATTTTTGGGTTAGGTCAATCCGTTCGCGAGATATGGGAGTTTGAAGCCAAGAAATGGTTGAGAAGGCAAAAAATTTTTCGCAATTATGCTTCTCCAAACGCTTAACCAGAATGGCATAGGGAAAAAATACACATACCGTTGTAATCGGGCGAGTTTCCACTTTCAGATGCAATAGGAATTTTTGGGTCAGTTCAATCCGTTCGCCAGATATGGGACTTTGAAGTTAAGAAATGGTTGACAAGACAACAAATTTTTCGCACTTCTGCTGCTCCAAACGCTTAACCTGAATGGCCTAGGGAAAAAATACACATACCATTGTAATCGGGCGAGTTTCTACTTTCAGATGCAATAGGAATTTTTGGGTTAGGTCAATCCGTTCGCGAGATATGGGAGTTTGCAGCCAAGAAATGGTTGACAAGACAACAAATTTTTCGCACTTCTGCTGCTCCAATCACTTAACCAGAATGGCCTAGGGTAAAAATACGCGTACAGTTGTAATCGGGCGAGTTTCTACTTTCAGACGCAGCAGGAATTTTTGGGTTAGGTCAATCCGTTCGCGAGATAGGGTACTATGAAGCCAAGAAATGGTTGAGATGGCAAAAAATTTTTCGCAATTATGCTTCTCCAAACGCTTAACCAGAATGGCATAGGGAAAAAATACACATACCGTTGTAATCGGGCGAGTTTCCACTTTCAGATGCAATAGGAATTTTTGGGTTAGTTCAATCCGTTCGCGAGATATGGGACTTTGAAGTTAAGAAATGGTTGACAAGACAAGAAATTTTTCGCACTTCTGCTGCTCCAAACGCTTAACCTGAATGGCCTAGGGAAAAAATACACATACCATTGTGATCGGGCGAGTTTCTACTTTCAGACGCAACAGGAATTTTTGGGTTGGGTCAATCCGTTCGCGAGATATGGGAGGTTGAAGCCAAGAAATGGTTGAGATCGTAAAAAAATTTTCGCAATTCTGCTGCTCCAAACGCTTAACCTGAATGGCCTAGGGAAAAAATACACATACCGTTGTAATCGGGCGAGATTCTACTTTCAGTTGCAATAGGAATTTTTGGGTTAGGTCAATCCGTTCGCGAGATATGGGAGTTTGAAGATAATAAATGGTTGAGTTGACAACAAATTTTTCGCAATTCTGCTGCTCCAAACGCTTAACCAGAATGGCATAGGGAAAATAAAAACATACCGTTGTAATCGGGCGAGTTTCTACTTTCAGATGCAATAGGAAGTTTTGGGTTATGTCAATCCGTTCGCGAGATAGGGTATTATGAAGCCAAGAAATGGTTGAGATGGCAAAAAATTTTTCGCAATTCTGCTGCTCTAAACGCTTAACCAGAATGGCCTAGAGTAAAAATACACATACCGTTGTAATCGGGCGAGTTTCTACTTTCAGATGCAATAACAATTTTTGGGTTAGGTCAATCCGTTCGCGAGATATGGGAGTTTGAAGCCAAGAAATGGTTGAGAAGGCAAAAAATTTTTCGCAATTCTGCTGCTCCAAACGCTTAACCAGAATGCCATAGGGAAAAACGCACATACAGTTGTAATCGGGCGAGTTTCTACTTTCAGATGCAATAGGAATTCCTGGGTTAGGTCAATCCGTTCGCGAGATATGGGAGTTTGAAGCTAAGAAATGGTAGAGAAGAGAACAAATTTTTCGCACTTCTGCTGCTCCAATCGCTTAACCAGAATGGCCTAGGGGAAAAACACACATACCGTTGTAATCGGGCGTGCTTCTACTTTCAGATCCAATAGGAATTTTTGGGTTAGGTCAATCCGTTCGCGAGATATGGGAGTTTGAAGCTAAGAAATGGTAGAGAAGAGTACAAATTTTTCGCAATTCTGCTGCTCCAAACGCTTAACCAGAATGGTCTAGGGAAAAAATGCACATACCTTTGTAATCGGGCGAGTTTCTACTATCAGATGCAATAGGAATTTTTGGGTTAGGTCAATCCGTTCGCGAGATACGGGAGTTTGAAGCCAAGAAATGGTTGACAAGACAACAAATTTTACGCACTTCTGCTGCTCCAACCACTTAACCAGAACGGCCTAGGTTAAAAATACGCGTACAATTGTAATCGGGCGAGTTTCTACTTTCAGACGCAGCAGGAATTTTTGGGTTTGGTCAATCCGTTCGCGAGATATGGGACTATGAAGCGAAGAAATGGTTGAGAAGAAAACAAATTTTTCGCACTTCTGCTGCTCCAATCGCTTAATCAGAATGGCCTAGGGGAAAACACACATACCGTTGCAATCGGGCGTGTTTCTACTTTCAGATGCAATAGGAATTTTTGGGTTAGGTCAATCCGTTCGCGAGATATGGGAGTTTGAAGCTAAGAAATGGTAGAGAAGAGAACAAATTTTTCGCAATTCTGCTGCTCCAAACGCTTAACCAGAATGGCCTAGGGAAAAAATGCACATACCGTTGTAATCGGGCGAGTTTCTACTTTCAGATGCAATAGGAATTTTTGGGTTAGTTCAATCCGTTCGCGAGATATGGTACTTTGAAGCTAAGAAATGGTTGACAAGACAACAAATTTTTCGCACTTCTGCTGCTCCAATCGCTGAACCAGTATTGCCTAGGGAAAAAATACACATACCGTTGTAATCGGGCGAGTTTCTACTTTCATACGCAACAGGAATTTTTGGGTTAGGTCAATCCGTTCGCGAGATATGGGAGTTTGAAGCCAAGAAATGGTTGAGAAGGCAAAAAATTTTTCGCAATTATGCTTCTCCAAACGCTTAACCAGAATGGCATAGGGAAAAAATACACATACCGTTGTAATCGGGCGAGTTTCCACTTTCAGATGCAATAGGAATTTTTGGGTTAGTTCAATCCGTTCGCGAGATATGGGACTTTGAAGTTAAGAAATGGTTGACAAGACAACAAATTTTTCGCACTTCTGCTGCTCCAAACGCTTAACCTGAATGGCCTAGGGAAAAAATACACATACCATTGTAATCGGGCGAGTTTCTACTTTCAGATGCAATAGGAATTTTTGGGTTAGGTCAATCCGTTCGCGAGATATGGGAGTTTGAAGCCAAGAAATGGTTGACAAGACAACAAATTTTTCGCACTTCTGCTGCTCCAATCACTTAACCAGAATGGCCTAGGGTAAAAATACGCGTACAGTTGTAATCGGGCGAGTTTCTACTTTCAGACGCAGCAGGAATTTTTGGGTTAGGTCAATCCGTTCGCGAGATAGGGTACTATGAAGCCAAGAAATGGTTGAGATGGCAAAAAATTTTTCGCAATTATGCTTCTCCAAACGCTTAACCAGAATGGCATAGGGAAAAAATACACATACCGCTGTAATCGGGCGAGTTTCCACTTTCAGATGCAATAGGAATTTTTGGGTTAGTTCAATCCGTTCGCGAGATATGGGACTTTGAAGTTAAGAAATGGTTGACAAGACAAGAAATTTTTCGCACTTCTGCTGCTCCAAACGCTTAACCTGAATGGCCTAGGGAAAAAATACACATACCATTGTGATCGGGCGAGTTTCTACTTTCAGACGCAACAGGAATTTTTGGGTTGGGTCAATCCGTTCGCGAGATATGGGAGGTTGAAGCCAAGAAATGGTTGAGATCGTAAAAAAATTTTCGCAATTCTGCTGCTCCAAACGCTTAACCTGAATGGCCTAGGGAAAAAATACACATACCGTTGTAATCGGGCGAGATTCTACTTTCAGTTGCAATAGGAATTTTTGGGTTAGGTCAATCCGTTCGCGAGATATGGGAGTTTGAAGATAATAAATGGTTGAGTTGACAACAAATTTTTCGCAATTCTGCTGCTCCAAACGCTTAACCAGAATGGCATAGGGAAAATAAAAACATACCGTTGTAATCGGGCGAGTTTCTACTTTCAGATGCAATAGGAAGTTTTGGGTTATGTCAATCCGTTCGCGAGATAGGGTATTATGAAGCCAAGAAATGGTTGAGATGGCAAAAAATTTTTCGCAATTCTGCTGCTCTAAACGCTTAACCAGAATGGCCTAGAGTAAAAATACACATACCGTTGTAATCGGGCGAGTTTCTACTTTCAGATGCAATAACAATTTTTGGGTTAGGTCAATCCGTTCGCAAGATAAGGGAGTTTGAAGCCAAGAAATAGTTGAGAAAGCCAGAAATTTTTCGCACTTCTGCTGCTCCAAACGCTTAGCCAGAATGGCCCAGGGAAGAAATACACATACCGTTGTAATCGGGCGAGTTTCTACTATCAGACGCAACAGGAATTTTTGGGTTGGGTCAATCCGTTCGCGAGATATGGGAGGTTGAAGCCAAGAAATGGTTGAGACCGCAAAAAAATTTTCGCAATTCTGCTGCTTCAAACGCTTAACCAGAATGGCCTAGGGAAAAAATACACATACTGTTGTAATCGGGCGAGTTTCTACTTTCAGATGCAATAGGAATTTTTCGGTTAGGACAATCCGTTCGCGAGATATGGGAGTTCGAAGCTAAGAAATGGTTGAGAAGAGAACAAATTTTTCGCAATTCTGCTGCTCCAATCGCTTAACCAGAATGGCCTAGGGAAAGAATACACATACCGTTGTAATCGGGCGAATTTCTACTTTCAGACGCAACAGGAATTTTTGGGTTGGGTCAATCCGTTCGCGAGATGTGGGAGGTTGAAGCCAAGAAATGGTTGAGATCGCAAAAAAATTTTCGCAATTCTGCTGCTCCAAACGCTTAACCTGAATGGCCTAGGGAAAAAATACACATACCGTTGTAATCGGGCGAGATTCTACTTTCAGTTGCAATAGGAATTTTTGGGTTAGGTCAATCCGTTCGCGAGATATGGGAGTTTGAAGCTAAGAAATGGTTGAGAAGAGAACAAATTTTTCGCAATTCTGCTGCTCCAATCGCTTAACCAGAATGGCCTAGGGAAAGAATACACATACCGTTGTAATCGGGCGAATTTCTACTTTCAGACGCAACAGGAATTTTTGGGTTGGGTCAATCCGTTCGCGAGATAGGGTATTATGAAGCCAAGAAATGGTTGAGATGGCAAAAAATTTTTCGCAATTCTGCTGCTCTAAACGCTTAACCAGAATGGCCTAGAGTAAAAATACACATACCGTTGTAATCGGGCGAGTTTCTACTTTCAGATGCAATAGTAATTTTTGGGTTAGGTCAATCCGTTCGCGAGATATGGGAGTTTGAAGCCAAGAAATGGTTGACAAGACAACAAATTTTTCGCACTTCTGCTGCTCCAATCACTTAACCAGAATGGCCTAGGGTAAAAATACGCATACAGTTGTAATCGGGCGAGTTTCTACTTTCAGACGCAGCAGGAATTTTTGGGTTTGGTCAATCCGTTCGCGAGATATGGGACTATGAAGCGAAGAAATGGTTGAGAAGAAAACAAATTTTTCGCACTTCTGCTGCTCCAATCGCTTAATCAGAATGGCCTAGGGGAAAACACACATACCGTTGTAATCGGGCGTGTTTCTACTATCAGATGCAATAGGAATTTTTGGGTTAGGTCAATCCGTTCGCGAGATATGGGAGTTTGAAGCTAAGAAATGGTAGAGAAGAGAACAAATTTTTCGCAATTCTGCTGCTCCAAACGCTTAACCAGAATGGCCTAGGGAAAAAATGCACATACCGTTGTAATCGGGCGAGTTTCTACTTTCAGATGCAATAGGAATTTTTGGGTTAGTTCAATCCGTTCGCGAGATATGGTACTTTGAAGCTAAGAAATGGTTGACAAGACAACAAATTTTTCGCACTTCTGCTGCTCCAATCGCCTAACCAGAATGGCCTAGGGGAAAAATGCACATACCGTTGTAATCGGGCGAGTTTCCACTTTCAGATGCAATAGGAATTTTTGGGTTAGTTCATTCCGTTCGCGAGATATGGGATTTTGAAGTTAAGAAATGGTTGACAAGACAACAAATTTTTCGCACTTCTGCTGCTCCAATCGCTTAACCAGAATCGCCTAGGGGAAAAATACACATACCGTTGTAATCGGGCGAGTTTCTACTTTCATACGCAACAGGAATTTTTGGGTTAGGTCAATCCGTTCGCGAGATATGGGAGTTTGAAGCCAAGAAATGGTTGAGAAGGCAAAAAATTTTTCGCAATTCTGCTTCTCCAAACGCTTAACCTGAATGGCATAGGGAAAAAATACACATACCGTTGTAATCGGGCGAGTTTCTACTTTCAGACGCAACAGGAATTTTTGGTGTGGGTCAATCCGTTCGCGCGATATGGGTGTTTGAAGCCAAGAAATGATTGAGAAGGCCACAAATTTTTCGCAATTCTGCTGCTCCAAACGCTTAACCAGAATGGCCTAGAGTAAAAATACACATACCGTTGTAATCGGGCGAGTTTCTACTTTCAGATGCAATAACAATTTTTGGGTTAGGTCAATCCGTTCGCAAGATAAGGGAGTTTGAAGCCAAGAAATGGTTGAGAAGGCCACAAATTTTTCGCACTTCTGCTGCTCCAAACGCTTAGCCAGAATGGCCTAGGGAAAACAGACACATACCGTTGTAATCGGGCGAGTTTCTACTTTCAGACGCAACAGGAATTTTTGGGTTGGGTCAATCCGTTCGCGAGATATGGGAGTTTGAAGCCAAGAAATGGTTGAGAAGGCAAAAAATTTTTCGCAATTCTGCTGCTCCAAACGCTTAACCAGAATGCCATAGGGAAAAACGCACATACAGTTGTAATCGGGCGAGTTTCTACTTTCAGATGCAATAGGAATTCCTGGGTTAGGTCAATCCGTTCGCGAGATATGGGAGTTTGAAGCTAAGAAATGGTAGAGAAGAGAACAAATTTTTCGCACTTCTGCTGCTCCAATCGCTTAACCAGAATGGCCTAGGGGAAAAACACACATACCGTTGTAATCGGGCGTGCTTCTACTTTCAGATCCAATAGGAATTTTTGGGTTAGGTCAATCCGTTCGCGAGATATGGGAGTTTGAAGCTAAGAAATGGTAGAGAAGAGTACAAATTTTTCGCAATTCTGCTGCTCCAAACGCTTAACCAGAATGGTCTAGGGAAAAAATGCACATACCTTTGTAATCGGGCGAGTTTCTACTATCAGATGCAATAGGAATTTTTGGGTTAGGTCAATCCGTTCGCGAGATACGGGAGTTTGAAGCCAAGAAATGGTTGACAAGACAACAAATTTTACGCACTTCTGCTGCTCCAACCACTTAACCAGAATGGCCTAGGTTAAAAATACGCGTACAGTTGTAATCGGGCGAGTTTCTACTTTCAGACGCAGCAGGAATTTTTGGGTTTGGTCAATCCGTTCGCGAGATATGGGACTATGAAGCGAAGAAATGGTTGAGAAGAAAACAAATTTTTCGCACTTCTGCTGCTCCAATCGCTTAATCAGAATGGCCCAGGGGAAAACACTCATACCGTTGCAATCGGGCGTGTTTCTACTTTCAGATGCAATAGGAATTTTTGGGTTAGGTCAATCCGTTCGCGAGATATGGGAGTTTGAAGCTAAGAAATGGTAGAGAAGAGAACAAATTTTTCGCAATTCTGCTGCTCCAAACGCTTAACCAGAATGGCCTAGGGAAAAAATGCACATACCGTTGTAATCGGGCGAGTTTCTACTTTCAGATGCAATAGGAATTTTTGGGTTAGTTCAATCCGTTCGCGAGATATGGTACTTTGAAGCTAAGAAATGGTTGACAAGACAACAAATTTTTCGCACTTCTGCTGCTCCAATCGCTGAACCAGTATTGCCTAGGGAAAAAATACACATACCGTTGTAATCGGGCGAGTTTCTACTTTCATACGCAACAGGAATTTTTGGGTTAGGTCAATCCGTTCGCGAGATATGGGAGTTTGAAGCCAAGAAATGGTTGAGAAGGCAAAAAATTTTTCGCAATTATGCTTCTCCAAACGCTTAACCAGAATGGCATAGGGAAAAAATACACATACCGTTGTAATCGGGCGAGTTTCCACTTTCAGATGCAATAGGAATTTTTGGGTTAGTTCAATCCGTTCGCGAGATATGGGACTTTGAAGTTAAGAAATGGTTGACAAGACAACAAATTTTTCGCACTTCTGCTGCTCCAAACGCTTAACCTGAATGGCCTAGGGAAAAAATACACATACCATTGTAATCGGGCGAGTTTCTACTTTCAGATGCAATAGGAATTTTTGGGTTAGGTCAATCCGTTCGCGAGATATGGGAGTTTGAAGCCAAGAAATGGTTGACAAGACAACAAATTTTTCGCACTTCTGCTGCTCCAATCACTTAACCAGAATGGCCTAGGGTAAAAATACGCGTACAGTTGTAATCGGGCGAGTTTCTACTTTCAGACGCAGCAGGAATTTTTGGGTTAGGTCAATCCGTTCGCGAGATAGGGTATTATGAAGCCAAGAAATGGTTGAGATGGCAAAAAATTTTTCGCAATTATGCTTCTCCAAACGCTTAACCAGAATGGCATAGGGAAAAAATACACATACCGTTGTAATCGGGCGAGTTTCAACTTTCAGATGCAATAGGAATTTTTGGGTTAGTTCAATCCGTTCGCGAGATATGGGACTTTGAAGTTAAGAAATGGTTGACAAGACAAGAAATTTTTCGCACTTCTGCTGCTCCAAACGCTTAACCTGAATGGCCTAGGGAAAAAATACACATACCATTGTGATCGGGCGAGTTTCTACTTTCAGACGCAACAGGAATTTTTGGGTTGGGTCAATCCGTTCGCGAGATATGGGAGGTTGAAGCCAAGAAATGGTTGAGATCGTAAAAAAATTTTCGCAATTCTGCTGCTCCAACCGCTTAACCTGAATGGCCTAGGGAAAAAATACACATACCGTTGTAATCGGGCGAGATTCTACTTTCAGTTGCAATAGGAATTTTTGGGTTAGGTCAATCCGTTCGCGAGATATGGGAGTTTGAAGATAATAAATGGTTGAGTTGACAACAAATTTTTCGCAATTCTGCTGCTCCAAACGCTTAACCAGAATGGCATAGGGAAAATAAAAACATACCGTTGTAATCGGGCGAGTTTCTACTTTCAGATGCAATAGGAAGTTTTGGGTTATGTCAATCCGTTCGCGAGATAGGGTATTATGAAGCCAAGAAATGGTTGAGATGGCAAAAAATTTTTCGCAATTCTGCTGCTCTAAACGCTTAACCAGAATGGCCTAGAGTAAAAATACACATACCGTTGTAATCGGGCGAGTTTCTACTTTCAGATGCAATAACAATTTTTGGGTTAGGTCAATCCGTTCGCAAGATAAGGGAGTTTGAAGCCAAGAAATAGTTGAGAAGGCCAGAAATTTTTCGCACTTCTGCTGCTCCAAACGCTTAGCCAGAATGGCCCAGGGAAGAAATACACATACCGTTGTAATCGGGCGAGATTCTACTATCAGACGCAACAGGAATTTTTGGGTTGGGTCAATCCGTTCGCGAGATATGGGAGGTTGAAGCCAAGAAATGGTTGAGATCGCAAAAAAATTTTCGCACTTCTGCTGCTCCAAACGCTTAACCAGAATGGCCTAGGGAAAAAATACACATACTGTTGTAATCGGGCGAGTTTCTACTTTCAGATGCAATAGGAATTTTTCGGTTAGGACAATCCGTTCGCGAGATATGGGAGTTTGAAGCTAAGAAATGGTTGAGAAGGGAACAAATTTTTCGCAATTCTGCTGCTCCAATCGCTTAACCAGAATGGCCTAGGGAAAAAATACACATACCGTTGTAATCGGGCGAATTTCTACTTTCAGACGCAACAGGAATTTTTGGGTTGGGTCAATCCGTTCGCGAGATGTGGGAGGTTGAAGCCAAGAAATGGTTGATATCGCAAAAAAATTTTCGCAATTCTGCTGCTCCAAACGCTTAACCTGAATGGCCTAGGGAAAAAATACACATACCGTTGTAATCGGGCGAGATTCTACTTTCAGTTGCAATAGGAATTTTTGGGTTAGGTCAATCCGTTCGCGAGATATGGGAGTTTGAAGATAAGAAATGGTTGAGGAGACAACAAATTTTAGCAATTCTGCTGCTCCAAACGCTTAACCAGAATGGCATAGGGGAAAAAAAAACAAACCGTTGTAATCGGGCGAGTTTCTACTTTCAGGTGCAATAGGAAGTTTTGGGTTAGGTCAATCCGTTCGCGAGATAGGGTATTATGAAGCCAAGAAATGGTTGAGATGGCAAAAAATTTTTCGCAATTCTGCTGCTCTAAACGCTTAACCAGAATGGCCTAGAGTAAAAATACACATACCGTTGTAATCGGGCGAGTTTCTACTTTCAGATGCAATAACAATTTTTGGGTTAGGTCAATCCGTTCGCAAGATAAGGGAGTTTGAAGCCAAGAAATAGTTGAGAAGGCCAGAAATTTTTCGCACTTCTGTAGCTCCAAACGCTTAACCAGAATGGCCTAGGGAAAAAATACACATACCATTGTAATCGGGCGAGTTTCTACTTTTAGGTGCAATAGTAATTTTTGGGTTAGGTCAATCCGTTCGCGAGATATGGGAGTTTGAAGCCAAGAAATGGTTGACAAGACAACAAATTTTTCGCACTTCTGCTGCTCCAATCACTTAACCAGAATGGCCTAGGGTAAAAATACGCGTACAGTTGTAATCGGGCGAGTTTCTACTTTCAGACGCAGCAGGAATTTTTGGGTTTGGTCAATCCGTTCGCGAGATATGGGAGTTTGAAGATAAGAAATGGTTGAGAAGACAACAAATTTTTCGCAATTCTGCTGCTCCAAACGCTTAACCAGAATGGCATAGGGAAAAAAAAAACATACCGTTGTAATCGGGCGAGTTTCTACTTTAAGATGCAATAGGAAGTTTTGGGTTAGGTCAATCCGTTCGCGAGATAGGGTATTATGAAGCCAAGAAATGGTTGAGATGGCAAAAAATTTTACGCAATTCTGCTGCTCTAAACGCTTAACCAGAATGGCCTAGAGTAAAAATACACATACCGTTGTAATCGGGCGAGTTTCTACTTTCAGATGCAATAACAATTTTTGGGTTAGGTCAATCCGTTCGCAAGATAAGGGAGTTTGAAGCCAAGAAATAGTTGAGAAGGCCAGAAATTTTTCGCACTTCTGCTGCTCCAAACGCTTAGCCAGAATGGCCTAGGGAAAAAATACACGTACCGTTGTAATCGGGCGAGTTTCTACTATCAGACGCAACAGGAATTTTTGGGTTTGGTCAATCCGTTCGCGAGATATGGGAGTTTGAAGCTAAGAAATGGTTGAGAAAAGAACAAATTTTTCGCAATTCTGCTGCTCCAAACGCTTAACCAGAATGGCATAGGGAAAAAAAAAACATACCGTTGTAATCGGGCGAGTTTCTACTTTCAGATGCAATAGGAAGTTTTGGGTTAGGTCAATCCGTTCGCGAGATATGGGAGGTTGAAGCCAAGAAATGGTTGAGATCGCAAAAAAATTTTCGCACTTCTGCTGCTCCAAACGCTTAACCAGAATGGCCTAGGGAAAAAATACACATACTGTTGTAATCGGGCGAGTTTCTACTTTCAGATGCAATACGAATTTTTCGGTTAGGACAATCCGTTCGCGAGATATGGGAGTTTGAAGCTAAGAAATGGTTGAGAAGAGAACAAATTTTTCGCAATTCTGCTGCTCCAATCGCTTAACCAGAATGGCCTAGGGAAAAAATACACATACCGTTGTAATCGGGCGAATTTCTACTTTCAGACGCAACAGGAATTTTTGGGTTGGGTCAATCCGTTCGCGAGATGTGGGAGGTTGAAGCCAAGAAATGGTTGAGATCGCAAATAAATTTTCGCAATTCTGCTGCTCCAAACGCTTAACCTGAATGGCCTAGGGAAAAAATACACATACCGTTGTAATCGGGCGAGATTCTACTTTCAGTTGCAATAGGAATTTTTGGGTTAGGTCAATCCGTTCGCGAGATATGGGAGTTTGAAGATAAGAAATGGTTGAGGAGGCAACAAATTTTAGCAATTCTGCTGCTCCAAACGCTTAACCAGAATGGCATAGGGGAAAAAAAAACATACCGTTGTAATCGGGCGAGTTTCTACTTTCAGGTGCAATAGGAAGTTTTGGGTTAGGTCAATCCGTTCGCGAGATAGGGTATTATGAAGCCAAGAAATGGTTGAGATGGCAAAAAATTTTTCGCAATTCTGCTGCTCTAAACGCTTAACCAGAATGGCCTAGAGTAAAAATACACATACCGTTGTAATCGGGCGAGTTTCTACTTTCAGATGCAATAACAATTTTTGGGTTAGGTCAATCCGTTCGCAAGATAAGGGAGTTTGAAGCCAAGAAATAGTTGAGAAGGCCAGAAATTTTTCGCACTTCTGCTGCTCCAAACGCTTAGCCAGAATGGCCTAGGGAAAAAATACACGTACCGATGTAATCGGGCGAGTTTCTACTATCAGACGCAACAGGAATTTTTGGGTTGGGTCAATCCGTTCGCGAGATATGGGAGGTTGAAGCCAAGAAATGGTTGAGATCGCAAAAAAATTTTCGCACTTCTGATGCTCCAAATGCTTAGCCAGAATGGCCTAGGGAAAAAATACACATACCGTTGTAATCGGGCGAGTTTCTACTATCAGACGCAGCAGGAATTTTTGGGTTTGGTCAATCCGTTCGCGAGATATGGGAGTTTGAAGCTAAGAAATGGTTGAGAAAAGAACAAATTTTTCGCAATTCTGCTGCTCCAAACGCTTAGCCAGAATGGCCTAGGGAAAAAATACACGTACCGATGTAATCGGGCGAGTTTCTACTATCAGACGCAGCAGGAATTTTTGGGTTTGGTCAATCCGTTCGCGAGATATGGGACTATGAAGCGAAGAAATGGTTGAGAAGAAAACAAATTTTTCGCACTTCTGCAGGTGCAATCGCTTCACCAGAATGGCCTAGGAGAAAAATACACATACCGTTGTAATCGGGCGAGTTTCTACTTTCAGACGCAGCAGGAATTTTTGGGTTTGGTCAATCCGTTCGCGAGATATGGGACTATGAAGCGAAGAAATGGTTGAGAAGACAACAAATTTTTCGCAATTCTGCAGGTGCAATCGCTTAACCAGAATGGCCTAGGAGAAAAATACACATACCGTTGTAATCGGGTGAGTTTCTACTTTCAAATGCAATAGGAATTTTTGGGTTAGGTCATTCCGTTCGCGAGATATGGGAGTTTGAAGCTAAGAAATGGTTGAGAAAAGATCAAATTTTTCGCAATTCTGCTGCTCCAATCGCTTAACTAGTATGGCCTAGGGAAAAAATACACATACTGTTGTAATCGGGCGAGTTTCTACATTCAGATGCAACAGGAATTTTTGGGTTAGGACAATCCGTTCGCGAGATATGGGAGTTTGAAGCTAAGAAATGGTTGAGAAGAGAACAAATTTTTCGCAATTCTGCTGCTCCAATCGCTTAACCAGAATGGCCTAGGGAAAAAATACACATACCGTTGTAATCGGGTGAGTTTCTAGTTTCAAATGCAATAGGAATTTTTGGGTTAGGTCAATCCGTTCGCGAGATATGGGAGTTTGAAGCTAAGAAATGGTTGAGAAAAGATCAAATTTTTCGCAATTCTGCTGCTCCAATCGCTTAACCAGTATGGCCTAGGGAAAAAATACACATACTGTTGTAATCGGGCGAGTTTCTACTTTCAGACGCAACAGGAATTTTTGGGTTAGGTCAATCCGTTCGCAAGATAAGGGAGTTTGAAGCCAAGAAATAGTTGAGAAGGCCAGAAATTTTTCGCACTTCTGCTGCTCCAAACGCTTAACCAGAATGGCCCAGGGAAAAAATACACCTGCCGTTGTAATCGGGCGAGTTTCTACTTTCAGATGCAATAGGAATTTTTGGGTTAGGTCAATCCGTTCGCGAGATATGGGAGTTTGAAGCCAAGAAATGGTTGAGAAGGCACAAAATTTGTCGCACTTCTGCTGCTCCAAACGCTTAACCAGAATGGCCTAGGGAAAAAATACACCTGCCGTGGTAATCGGGCGAGTTTCTACTTTCAGACGCAGCAGGAATTTTTGGGTTTGGTCAATCCGTTCGCGAGATATGGGACTATGAAGCGAAGAAATGGTTGAGAAGACAACAAATTTTTCGCAATTCTGCAGGTGCAATCGCTTAACCAGAATGGCCTAGGAGAAAAATACACATACCGTTGTAATCGGGTGAGTTTCTACTTTCAAATGCAATAGGAATTTTTGGGTTATGTCAATCCGTTCGCGAGATATGGGAGTTTGAAGCTAAGAAATGGTTGAGAAAAGATCAAATTTTTCGCAATTCTGCTGCTCCAATCGCTTAACCAGTATGGCCTAGGGAAAAAATACACATACTGTTGTAATCGGGCGAGTTTCTACTTTCTGATGCAACAGGAATTTTTGGGTTAGGACAATCCGTTCGCGAGATATGGGAGTTTGAAGCTAAGAAATGGTTGAGAAGAGAACAAATTTTTCGCAATTCTGCTGCTCCAATCGCTTAACCAGAATGGCCTAGGGAAAAAATACACATACCGTTGTAATCGGGCGAGTTTCTACTTTAAGACGCAACAAGAATTTTTGGGTTGGGTCAATCCGTTCGCGAGATATGGGAGGTTGAAGCCAAGAAATGGTTGAGATTGCAAAAAAATTTTCGCAATTCTGCTGCTCCAAACGCTTAACCAGAATGGCCTAGGGAAAAAATACACATACCATTGTAATCGGGCGAGTTTCTACTTTCAGATGCAATAGGAATTTTTGGGTTAGGTCAATCCGTTCGCGAGATATGGGAGTTTGAAGCCAAGAAATGGTTGAGAAGGCAAAAAATTTTTCGCAACTCTGCTGCTCCAAACGCTTAACCAGAATGGCCTAGGGAAAAAATACACATACCGTTGTAATCGGGCGAGATTCTACTGTCAGTTGCAATAGGAATTTTTGGATTAGGTCAATCCGTTCGCAAGATATGGGAGTTTGAAGCCAAGAAATGGTTGAGAAGGCCACAAATTTTTCGCAATTCTGCTGCTCCAAACGCTTAACCAGAATGGCCTAGGGAAAAAATACACATACCATTGTAATCGTGCGAGTTTCTACTTTTAGATGCAATAGGAATTTTTGGGTTAGGTCAATCCGTTCGCGAGATATGGGAGTTTGAAGCCAAGAAATGGTTGAGAAGGCAAAAAATTTTTCGCAACTCTGCTGCTCCAAACGCTTAACCAGAATGGCCTAGGGAAAAAATACACATACCGTTGTAATCGGGCGAGATTCTACTTTCAGTTGCAATAGGAATTTTTGGGTTAGGTCAATCCGTTCGCGAGATATGGGAGTTTGAAGCTAAGAAATGGTTGAGAAGAGAATAAATTTTTCGCACTTCTGCTGCTCCAAACGCTCAACCAGAATGGCCTAGGGAAAAAATACACATACTGTTGTAATCGGGCGAGTTTCTACTTTCAGATGCGAAAGGAATTTTTGGGTTAGGTCAATCCGTTCGCGAGATATGGGAGTTTGAAGCTAAGAAATGGTTGAGAAGAGATCAAATTTTTCGCAATTCTGCTGCTCCAATCGCTTAACCAGAATGGCCTAGGGAAAAAATACACATACCGTTGTAATCGGGCGAGTTTCTACTTTCAGACGCAACAGGAATTTTTGGGTTGGGTCAATCCGTTCGCGAGATATGGTAGTTTGAAGCCAAGATATGGTTGAGAACGCAAAAAATTTTTCGCAATTCTGATGCTCCAAACGCTTAACCAGAATGGCCTAGGGAAAAAATACACATACCGTTGTAATCGGGCGAGTTTCTACTTTCAGATGCAATAGGAATTTTTGGGTGAGGTCAATCCGTTCTCGAGATATGGGACTTTGAAGCTAAGAAATGGTTGACAAGACAACAAATTTTTCGCACTTCTGCTGCTCCAATCGCTTAACCAGAATGGCCTAGGGAAAAAATACACATACTGTTGTAATCGGGCGAGTTTCTACTTTCATACGCAACAGGAATTTTTGGGTTAGGTCAATCCGTTCGCGACATATGGGAGTTTGAAACCAAGAAATGGTTGAGAAGGCAAAAAATTTTTCGCTATTCTGCTGCTCCAAACGCTTAACCAGAATGGCCTAGAGTAAAAATACACATACCGTTGTAATCGGGCGAGTTTCTACTTTCAGATGCAATAGCAATTTTTGGGTTAGGTCAATCCGTTCGCAAGATAAGGGAGTTTGAAGCCAAGAAATGATTGAGAAGGCCACAATTTTTTCGCACTTCGGCTGCTCCAAACGCTCAACCAGAATGGCCTAGGGAAAAAATACACATACTGTTGTAATCGGGCGAGTTTCTACTTTCAGATGCGATAGGAATTTTTGGGTTAGGTCAATCCGTTCGCGAGATATGGGAGTTTGAAGCTAAGAAATGGTTGAGAAGAGATCAAATTTTTCGCAATTCTGCTGCTCCAATCGCTTAACCAGAATGGCCTAGGGAAAAAATACACATACCGTTGTAATCGGGCGAGTTTCTACTTTCAGACGCAACAGGAATTTTTGGGTTGGGTCAATCCGTTCGCGAGATATGGTAGGTTGAAGCCAAGATATGGTTGAGAACGCAAAAAATTTTTCGCAATTCTGATGCTCCAAACGCTTAACCAGAATGGCCTAGGGAAAAAATACACATACCATTGTAATCGGGCGAGTTTCTACTTTCAGATGCAATAGGAATTTTTGGGTTAGGTCAATCCGTTCGCGAGATATGGTAGTTTGAAGCCAAGAAATGGTTGAGAAGGCCAGAAATTTTTCGCACTTCTGCTGCTCCAAACGCTTAACCAGAATGGCCTAGGGAAAAAATACACATACTGTTGTAATCGGGCGAGTTTCTACTTTCAGATGCAATAGGAATTTTTGGGTTAGGACAGTCCGTTCGCGAGATATGGGAGTTTGAAGCTAAGAAATGGATGAGAAGAGAATAAATTTTTCGCAATTCTGCTGCTCCAAATGCTTAACCAGAATGGCCTAGGGAAAAAATACACATACCGTTGTAATCGGGCGAGATTCTACTTTCAGACGCAACAGGAATTTTTGGGTTAGGTCAATCCGTTCGCGAGATATGGGAGTTTGAAGCCAAGAAATGGTTGAGAAGGCACAAAATTTGTCGCACTTCTGCTGCTCCAAACGCTTAACCAGAATGGCCTAGGGAAAAAATACACATACCGCTGTAATCGGGCGAGTTTCTACTTTCAGATGCAATAGCAATTTTTGGGTTAGTTCAATCCGTTCGCAAGATAAGGGAGTTTGAAGCCAAGAAATGGTTGAGAAGGCCCTAATTTTTCGCACTTCTGCTGCTCCAAACGCTTAACCAGAATGGCCTAGGGAAAAAATACACATACCGTTGTAATCGGGCGAGTTTCTACTTTCTTACGCAACAGGAATTTTTGGGTTAGGTCAATCCGTTCGCGACATACGGGAGTTTGAAGTCAAGAAATGGTTGAGAAGGCAAAAAATTTTTCGCAATTCTGCTGCTCCAAACGCTTAACCAGAATGGCATAGGGAAAAAATACACATACCGTTGTAATCGGGCGAGCTTCTACTTTCAGATGCAGTAGGAATTATTGGGTTAGGTCAATCCGTTCACGAGATAGGGTATTATGAAGCCAAGAAATCGTTGAGAATGCAAAAAATTTTTCGCAATTCTGCTGCTCCAAACGCTTAACCAGAATGGCCTAGAGTAAAAATACTCATACCGTTGTAATCTGGCGAGTTTCTACTTTCAGATGCAATAGCAATTTTTGGGTTAGGTCAATCCGTTGGCAAGATAAGGGAGTTTGAAGCCAAGAAATGGTTGAGAAGGCCCTAATTTTTCGCACTTCTGCTGCTCCAAACGCTTAACCAGAATGGCCTAGGGAAAAAATACACATACCGTTGTAATCGGGCGAGTTTCTACTATCATACGCAACAGGAGTTGTTGGGTTAGGTCAATCCGATCGCGACATATGGGAGTTTGAAGCCAAGAAATGGTTGAGAAGGCAAAAAATTTTTCGCAATTCTGCTGCTCCAAACGCTTATCCAGAATGGCATAGGGAAAAAATACACATACCGTTGTAATCGGGCGAGTTTCCACTATCAGACGCAACAGGAATTTTTGGGTTGGGTCAATCCGTTCGCGAGATATGGGAGGTTGAAGCCAAGAAATGGTTGAGAACGCAAAAAATTTGTCGCAATTCTGCTGCTCCAAACGCTTAACCAGAATGGCCTAGGGAAAAAATACACATACCGTTGTAATCGGGCGAGTTTCTACTATCAGACGCAACAGGAATTTTTGGGTTGGGTCAATCCGTTCGCGAGATATGGGAGGTTGAAGCCAAGAAATGGTTGAGAACGCAAAAAATTTGTCGCAATTCTGCTGCTCCAAACGCTTATCCAGAATGGCATAGGGAAAAAATACACATACCGTTGTAATCGGGCGAGCTTCTACTTTCAGATGCATTAGGAATTTTTGGGTTAGGTCAATCCGTTCGCGAGATATGGGAGTTTGAAGCCAAGAAATGGTTGAGAAGGCAAACAATTTTTCGCAATTCTGCTGCTCCAAACGCTTAACCAGAATGGCATAGGAAAAAAATACACATACCTTTGTAATCGGGCGAGTTTCTACTTTCAGATGCAATAGGAATTTTTGGGTTAGGTCAATCCGTTCGCGAGATATGGGAGTTTGAAGCCAAGAAATGGTTGAGAAGGCAAAAAATTTTTCGCAATTCTGCTGCTCCAAACGCTTAACCAGATTGGCCTAGGGAAAAAATACACATACCGTTGTAATCGGGCGAGTTTCTACTTTCAGATGCAATAGCAATTTTTGGGTTAGGTCAATCCGTTCGCGAGATATGGGAGTTTGAGGCTAAGAAATGGTTGAGAAGAGAATAAATTTTTCGCTATTCTGCTGCTCCAATCGCTTAACCAGAATTGCCTAGGAAAAAAATACACATACTGTTGTAATCGGGCGAGTTCCTAATTTCAGATGCAATAGGACTTTTTGGGTTTGGTCAATCCGTTCGCGAGATATGGGACTATGAAGCGAAGAAATGGTTGAGAAGACTACAAATTTTTCGCACTTCTGCTGCTCCAAACGCTTAACGAGAATGGCCTAGGGAAAAAATACACATACCATTGTAATCGGGCGAGTTTCTACTTTCAGATGCAATAGGAATTTTTGGGTTAGGTCAATCCGTTCGCGAGATATGGGAGTTTGAAGCTAAGAAATGGTTGAGAAGGCAAACAATATTTCGCAATTCTGCTGCTCCAAACGCTTAACCAGAATGGCATAGGGAAAAAATACACATACCTTTGTAATCGGGCGAGTTTCTACTTTCAGATGCAATAGGAATTTTTGGGTTAGGTCAATCCGTTCGCGAGATATGGGAGTTTGAAGCCAAGAAATGGTTGAGAAAGCAAAAAATTTTTCGCAATTCTGCTGCTCCAAACGCTTAACCAGAATGGCCTAGGGAAAAAATGCACAGACCGTTGTAATCGGGCGAGTTTCAACTTTCAGATGCAATAGGAATTTTTGGGTTAGGTCAATTCGTTCGCGAGATATGGGAGTTTGAGGCTAAGAAATGGTTGAGAAGAGAATAAATTTTTCGCTATTCTGCTGCTCCAATCGCTTAACCAGAATTGCCTAGGGAAAAAATACACATACTGTTGTAATCGGGCGAGTTTCTACTTTCAGATGCAATAGGAACTTTTGGGTTTGGTCAATCCGTTCGCGAGATATGGGACTATGAAGCGAGGAAATGGTTGAGAAGACTACAAATTTTTCGCACTTCTGCTGCTCCAATCGCTTAACCAGAATGGCCTAGGGGAAAAATACACATACCGTTGTAATCGGGCGAGTTTCTACATTCCGATGCAATAGGAATTTTTGGGTTAGGTTAATCCGTTCGCGAGATATGGGAGTTTGAAGCTAAGAAATGGTTGAGAAGACAACAAATTTTTCGCACTTCTGCTGCTCGAAACGCTTAACCAGAATGGCCTAGGGAAAAAATGCACATACCGTTGTAATCGGGCGAGTTTCTACTTTCAGATGCAATAGGAATTTTTGGGTTAGGTCAATCCGTTCGCGAGATATGGGACATTGAAGCTAAGAAATGGTTGACAAGACAACAAATTTTTCGCACTTCTGCTGCTCCAATCGCTTAACCGGAATGGCCTAGGGAAAAAATACACATACCGTTGTAATCGGGCGAGTTTCTACTTTCATACGCAACAGGAATTTTTGGTTAGGTCAATCCGTTCGCGAGATATGGGAGTTTGAAGCCAAAAAATGGTTGAGAAGGCAAACAATTTTTCGCAATTCTGCTGCTCCAAACGCTTAACCAGAATGGCATAGGGAAAAAATACACATACCTTTGTAATCGGGCGAGTTTCTACTTTCAGGTGCAATAGGAATTTTTGGGTTTGGTCAATCCGTTCGCGAGATATGGGACTATGAGCGAAGAAATGGTTGAGAAGACTACAAATTTTTCGCACTTCTGCTGCTCCAAACGCTTAACGAGAATGGCCTAGGGAAAAAATACACATACCGTTGTAATCGGGCGAGTTTCTACTATCAGACGCAACAGGAATTTTTGGGTTGGGTCAATCCGTTCGCGAGATATGGGAGGTTGAAGCCAAGAAATGGTTGAGAACGCAAAAAATTTGTCGCAATTCTGCTGCTCCAAACGCTTATCCAGAATGGCATAGGGAAAAAATACACATACCGTTGTAATCGGGCGAGCTTCTACTTTCAGATGCATTAGGAATTTTTGGGTTAGGTCAATCCGTTCGCGAGATAGGGTATTATGAAGCCAAGAAATGGTTGAGAAGGCCAAAAAATTTCGCAATTCTGCTGCTCCAAACGCTTAACCTGAATGGCCTAGGGAAAAAATACACATACCGTTGCAAGCGGGCGAGTTTCTACTATCAGACGCAACAGGAATTTTTGGGTTGGGTCAATCCGTTCGCGAGATATGGGAGGTTGAAGCCAAGAAATGGTTGAGAACGCAAAAAGTTTTTCGCAATTCTGCTCCTCCAAACGCTTAACCAGAATGGCCTAGGGAAAAAATACACATACCATTGTAATCGGGCGAGTTTCCACTTTCAGATGCAATAGGAATTTTTGGGTTAGGTCAGTCCGTTCGCGAGATATGGTAGTTTGAAGCCAAGATATGGTTGAGAAGGCAAAAAATTTTTTGCAATTATGCTGCTCCAAACGCTTAACCAGAATGGCATGGGGAAAAAATACACATACCGTTGTAATCGGGCGAGTTTCTACTTTCAGATGCAATAGGAATTTTTGGGTTAGGTCAATCCGTTCGCGAGATATGGGAGTTTGAAGCCAAGAAATGGTTGAGAAGGCAAAAAATTTTTCGCAATTCTTCTGCTCCAAACGCATAACCAGAATGGCCTAGGGAAAAAATACACATACCGTTGTAATCGGGCGAGTTTCTACTTTCAGATGCAATAGGAATTTTTATGTTAGGTCAATCCGTTCGCGAGATATGGGAGTTTCAAGCTAGGAAATGGTTGAGAAGAGAACAACTTTTTCGCACTTCTGCTGCTCCAATCGCTTAACCAAAATGGCCTAGGGAAAAAATACACATACCGTTGTAATCGGGCAAGTTTCTACTTTCATACGCAACAGGAATTTTTGGGTTAGGTCAATCCGTTCGCGAGATATGGTAGTTTGAAGCCAAGAAATGGTTGAGAAGGCCAGAAATTTTTCGCACTTCTGCTGCTCCAAACGCTTAACCAGAATGGCCTAGGGAAAAAATACACATACCGTTGTAATCGGGCGAGTTTCTACTTTCTTACGCAACAGGAATTTTTGGGTTAGGTCAATCCGTTCGCGACATACGGGAGTTTGAAGTCAAGAAATGGTTGAGAAGGCAAAAAATTTTTCGCAATTCTGCTGCTCCAAACGCTTAACCAGAATGGCATAGGGAAAAAATACACATACCGTTGTAATCGGGCGAGCTTCTACTTTCAGATGCAGTAGGAATTATTGGGTTAGGTCAATCCGTTCACGAGATAGGGTATTATGAAGCCAAGAAATCGTTGAGAATGCAAAAAATTTTTCGCAATTCTGCTGCTCCAAACGCTTAACCAGAATGGCCTAGAGTAAAAATACTCATACCGTTGTAATCTGGCGAGTTTCTACTTTCAGATGCAATAGCAATTTTTGGGTTAGGTCAATCCGTTGGCAAGATAAGGGAGTTTGAAGCCAAGAAATGGTTGAGAAGGCCCTAATTTTTCGCACTTCTGCTGCTCCAAACGCTTAACCAGAATGGCCTAGGGAAAAAATACACATACCGTTGTAATCGGGCGAGTTTCTACTATCATACGCAACAGGAGTTGTTGGGTTAGGTCAATCCGATCGCGACATATGGGAGTTTGAAGCCAAGAAATGGTTGAGAAGGCAAAAAATTTTTCGCAATTCTGCTGCTCCAAACGCTTATCCAGAATGGCATAGGGAAAAAATACACATACCGTTGTAATCGGGCGAGTTTCCACTATCAGACGCAACAGGAATTTTTGGGTTGGGTCAATCCGTTCGCGAGATATGGGAGGTTGAAGCCAAGAAATGGTTGAGAACGCAAAAAATTTGTCGCAATTCTGCTGCTCCAAACGCTTAACCAGAATGGCCTAGGGAAAAAATACACATACCGTTGTAATCGGGCGAGTTTCTACTATCAGACGCAACAGGAATTTTTGGGTTGGGTCAATCCGTTCGCGAGATATGGGAGGTTGAAGCCAAGAAATGGTTGAGAACGCAAAAAATTTGTCGCAATTCTGCTGCTCCAAACGCTTATCCAGAATGGCATAGGGAAAAAATACACATACCGTTGTAATCGGGCGAGCTTCTACTTTCAGATGCATTAGGAATTTTTGGGTTAGGTCAATCCGTTCGCGAGATATGGGAGTTTGAAGCCAAGAAATGGTTGAGAAGGCAAACAATTTTTCGCAATTCTGCTGCTCCAAACGCTTAACCAGAATGGCATAGGAAAAAAATACACATACCTTTGTAATCGGGCGAGTTTCTACTTTCAGATGCAATAGGAATTTTTGGGTTAGGTCAATCCGTTCGCGAGATATGGGAGTTTGAAGCCAAGAAATGGTTGAGAAGGCAAAAAATTTTTCGCAATTCTGCTGCTCCAAACGCTTAACCAGATTGGCCTAGGGAAAAAATACACATACCGTTGTAATCGGGCGAGTTTCTACTTTCAGATGCAATAGCAATTTTTGGGTTAGGTCAATCCGTTCGCGAGATATGGGAGTTTGAGGCTAAGAAATGGTTGAGAAGAGAATAAATTTTTCGCTATTCTGCTGCTCCAATCGCTTAACCAGAATTGCCTAGGAAAAAAATACACATACTGTTGTAATCGGGCGAGTTCCTAATTTCAGATGCAATAGGAATTTTTGGGTTTGGTCAATCCGTTCGCGAGATATGGGACTATGAAGCGAAGAAATGGTTGAGAAGACTACAAATTTTTCGCACTTCTGCTGCTCCAAACGCTTAACGAGAATGGCCTAGGGAAAAAATACACATACCATTGTAATCGGGCGAGTTTCTACTTTCAGATGCAATAGGAATTTTTGGGTTAGGTCAATCCGTTCGCGAGATATGGGAGTTTGAAGCTAAGAAATGGTTGAGAAGGCAAACAATATTTCGCAATTCTGCTGCTCCAAACGCTTAACCAGAATGGCATAGGGAAAAAATACACATACCTTTGTAATCGGGCGAGTTTCTACTTTCAGATGCAATAGGAATTTTTGGGTTAGGTCAATCCGTTCGCGAGATATGGGAGTTTGAAGCCAAGAAATGGTTGAGAAAGCAAAAAATTTTTCGCAATTCTGCTGCTCCAAACGCTTAACCAGAATGGCCTAGGGAAAAAATGCACAGACCGTTGTAATCGGGCGAGTTTCAACTTTCAGATGCAATAGGAATTTTTGGGTTAGGTCAATTCGTTCGCGAGATATGGGAGTTTGAGGCTAAGAAATGGTTGAGAAGAGAATAAATTTTTCGCTATTCTGCTGCTCCAATCGCTTAACCAGAATTGCCTAGGGAAAAAATACACATACTGTTGTAATCGGGCGAGTTTCTACTTTCAGATGCAATAGGAACTTTTGGGTTTGGTCAATCCGTTCGCGAGATATGGGACTATGAAGCGAGGAAATGGTTGAGAAGACTACAAATTTTTCGCACTTCTGCTGCTCCAATCGCTTAACCAGAATGGCCTAGGGGAAAAATACACATACCGTTGTAATCGGGCGAGTTTCTACATTCCGATGCAATAGGAATTTTTGGGTTAGGTTAATCCGTTCGCGAGATATGGGAGTTTGAAGCTAAGAAATGGTTGAGAAGACAACAAATTTTTCGCACTTCTGCTGCTCGAAACGCTTAACCAGAATGGCCTAGGGAAAAAATGCACATACCGTTGTAATCGGGCGAGTTTCTACTTTCAGATGCAATAGGAATTTTTGGGTTAGGTCAATCCGTTCGCGAGATATGGGACATTGAAGCTAAGAAATGGTTGACAAGACAACAAATTTTTCGCACTTCTGCTGCTCCAATCGCTTAACCGGAATGGCCTAGGGAAAAAATACACATACCGTTGTAATCGGGCGAGTTTCTACTTTCATACGCAACAGGAATTTTTGGTTAGGTCAATCCGTTCGCGAGATATGGGAGTTTGAAGCCAAAAAATGGTTGAGAAGGCAAACAATTTTTCGCAATTCTGCTGCTCCAAACGCTTAACCAGAATGGCATAGGGAAAAAATACACATACCTTTGTAATCGGGCGAGTTTCTACTTTCAGGTGCAATAGGAATTTTTGGGTTTGGTCAATCCGTTCGCGAGATATGGGACTATGAGCGAAGAAATGGTTGAGAAGACTACAAATTTTTCGCACTTCTGCTGCTCCAAACGCTTAACGAGAATGGCCTAGGGAAAAAATACACATACCGTTGTAATCGGGCGAGTTTCTACTATCAGACGCAACAGGAATTTTTGGGTTGGGTCAATCCGTTCGCGAGATATGGGAGGTTGAAGCCAAGAAATGGTTGAGAACGCAAAAAATTTGTCGCAATTCTGCTGCTCCAAACGCTTATCCAGAATGGCATAGGGAAAAAATACACATACCGTTGTAATCGGGCGAGCTTCTACTTTCAGATGCATTAGGAATTTTTGGGTTAGGTCAATCCGTTCGCGAGATAGGGTATTATGAAGCCAAGAAATGGTTGAGAAGGCCAAAAAATTTCGCAATTCTGCTGCTCCAAACGCTTAACCTGAATGGCCTAGGGAAAAAATACACATACCGTTGCAAGCGGGCGAGTTTCTACTATCAGACGCAACAGGAATTTTTGGGTTGGGTCAATCCGTTCGCGAGATATGGGAGTTTGAAGCTAAGAAATGGTTGAGAAGAGATCAAATTTTTCGCAATTCTGCTGCTCCAATCGCTTAACCAGAATGGCCTAGGGAAAAAATACACATACCGTTGTAATCGGGCGAGTTTCTACTTTCAGACGCAACAGGAATTTTTGGGTTGGGTCAATCCGTTCGCGAGATATGGTAGTTTGAAGCCAAGATATGGTTGAGAACGCAAAAAATTTTTCGCAATTCTGATGCTCCAAACGCTTAACCAGAATGGCCTAGGGAAAAAATACACATACCGTTGTAATCGGGCGAGTTTCTACTTTCAGATGCAATAGGAATTTTTGGGTGAGGTCAATCCGTTCTCGAGATATGGGACTTTGAAGCTAAGAAATGGTTGACAAGACAACAAATTTTTCGCACTTCTGCTGCTCCAATCGCTTAACCAGAATGGCCTAGGGAAAAAATACACATACTGTTGTAATCGGGCGAGTTTCTACTTTCATACGCAACAGGAATTTTTGGGTTAGGTCAATCCGTTCGCGACATATGGGAGTTTGAAACCAAGAAATGGTTGAGAAGGCAAAAAATTTTTCGCTATTCTGCTGCTCCAAACGCTTAACCAGAATGGCCTAGAGTAAAAATACACATACCGTTGTAATCGGGCGAGTTTCTACTTTCAGATGCAATAGCAATTTTTGGGTTAGGTCAATCCGTTCGCAAGATAAGGGAGTTTGAAGCCAAGAAATGATTGAGAAGGCCACAATTTTTTCGCACTTCGGCTGCTCCAAACGCTCAACCAGAATGGCCTAGGGAAAAAATACACATACTGTTGTAATCGGGCGAGTTTCTACTTTCAGATGCGATAGGAATTTTTGGGTTAGGTCAATCCGTTCGCGAGATATGGGAGTTTGAAGCTAAGAAATGGTTGAGAAGAGATCAAATTTTTCGCAATTCTGCTGCTCCAATCGCTTAACCAGAATGGCCTAGGGAAAAAATACACATACCGTTGTAATCGGGCGAGTTTCTACTTTCAGACGCAACAGGAATTTTTGGGTTGGGTCAATCCGTTCGCGAGATATGGTAGGTTGAAGCCAAGATATGGTTGAGAACGCAAAAAATTTTTCGCAATTCTGATGCTCCAAACGCTTAACCAGAATGGCCTAGGGAAAAAATACACATACCATTGTAATCGGGCGAGTTTCTACTTTCAGATGCAATAGGAATTTTTGGGTTAGGTCAATCCGTTCGCGAGATATGGTAGTTTGAAGCCAAGAAATGGTTGAGAAGGCCAGAAATTTTTCGCACTTCTGCTGCTCCAAACGCTTAACCAGAATGGCCTAGGGAAAAAATACACATACTGTTGTAATCGGGCGAGTTTCTACTTTCAGATGCAATAGGAATTTTTGGGTTAGGACAGTCCGTTCGCGAGATATGGGAGTTTGAAGCTAAGAAATGGATGAGAAGAGAATAAATTTTTCGCAATTCTGCTGCTCCAAATGCTTAACCAGAATGGCCTAGGGAAAAAATACACATACCGTTGTAATCGGGCGAGATTCTACTTTCAGACGCAACAGGAATTTTTGGGTTAGGTCAATCCGTTCGCGAGATATGGGAGTTTGAAGCCAAGAAATGGTTGAGAAGGCACAAAATTTGTCGCACTTCTGCTGCTCCAAACGCTTAACCAGAATGGCCTAGGGAAAAAATACACATACCGCTGTAATCGGGCGAGTTTCTACTTTCAGATGCAATAGCAATTTTTGGGTTAGTTCAATCCGTTCGCAAGATAAGGGAGTTTGAAGCCAAGAAATGGTTGAGAAGGCCCTAATTTTTCGCACTTCTGCTGCTCCAAACGCTTAACCAGAATGGCCTAGGGAAAAAATACACATACCGTTGTAATCGGGCGAGTTTCTACTTTCTTACGCAACAGGAATTTTTGGGTTAGGTCAATCCGTTCGCGACATACGGGAGTTTGAAGTCAAGAAATGGTTGAGAAGGCAAAAAATTTTTCGCAATTCTGCTGCTCCAAACGCTTAACCAGAATGGCATAGGGAAAAAATACACATACCGTTGTAATCGGGCGAGCTTCTACTTTCAGATGCAGTAGGAATTATTGGGTTAGGTCAATCCGTTCACGAGATAGGGTATTATGAAGCCAAGAAATCGTTGAGAATGCAAAAAATTTTTCGCAATTCTGCTGCTCCAAACGCTTAACCAGAATGGCCTAGAGTAAAAATACTCATACCGTTGTAATCTGGCGAGTTTCTACTTTCAGATGCAATAGCAATTTTTGGGTTAGGTCAATCCGTTGGCAAGATAAGGGAGTTTGAAGCCAAGAAATGGTTGAGAAGGCCCTAATTTTTCGCACTTCTGCTGCTCCAAACGCTTAACCAGAATGGCCTAGGGAAAAAATACACATACCGTTGTAATCGGGCGAGTTTCTACTATCATACGCAACAGGAGTTGTTGGGTTAGGTCAATCCGATCGCGACATATGGGAGTTTGAAGCCAAGAAATGGTTGAGAAGGCAAAAAATTTTTCGCAATTCTGCTGCTCCAAACGCTTATCCAGAATGGCATAGGGAAAAAATACACATACCGTTGTAATCGGGCGAGTTTCCACTATCAGACGCAACAGGAATTTTTGGGTTGGGTCAATCCGTTCGCGAGATATGGGAGGTTGAAGCCAAGAAATGGTTGAGAACGCAAAAAATTTGTCGCAATTCTGCTGCTCCAAACGCTTAACCAGAATGGCCTAGGGAAAAAATACACATACCGTTGTAATCGGGCGAGTTTCTACTATCAGACGCAACAGGAATTTTTGGGTTGGGTCAATCCGTTCGCGAGATATGGGAGGTTGAAGCCAAGAAATGGTTGAGAACGCAAAAAATTTGTCGCAATTCTGCTGCTCCAAACGCTTATCCAGAATGGCATAGGGAAAAAATACACATACCGTTGTAATCGGGCGAGCTTCTACTTTCAGATGCATTAGGAATTTTTGGGTTAGGTCAATCCGTTCGCGAGATATGGGAGTTTGAAGCCAAGAAATGGTTGAGAAGGCAAACAATTTTTCGCAATTCTGCTGCTCCAAACGCTTAACCAGAATGGCATAGGAAAAAAATACACATACCTTTGTAATCGGGCGAGTTTCTACTTTCAGATGCAATAGGAATTTTTGGGTTAGGTCAATCCGTTCGCGAGATATGGGAGTTTGAAGCCAAGAAATGGTTGAGAAGGCAAAAAATTTTTCGCAATTCTGCTGCTCCAAACGCTTAACCAGATTGGCCTAGGGAAAAAATACACATACCGTTGTAATCGGGCGAGTTTCTACTTTCAGATGCAATAGCAATTTTTGGGTTAGGTCAATCCGTTCGCGAGATATGGGAGTTTGAGGCTAAGAAATGGTTGAGAAGAGAATAAATTTTTCGCTATTCTGCTGCTCCAATCGCTTAACCAGAATTGCCTAGGAAAAAAATACACATACTGTTGTAATCGGGCGAGTTCCTAATTTCAGATGCAATAGGACTTTTTGGGTTTGGTCAATCCGTTCGCGAGATATGGGACTATGAAGCGAAGAAATGGTTGAGAAGACTACAAATTTTTCGCACTTCTGCTGCTCCAAACGCTTAACGAGAATGGCCTAGGGAAAAAATACACATACCATTGTAATCGGGCGAGTTTCTACTTTCAGATGCAATAGGAATTTTTGGGTTAGGTCAATCCGTTCGCGAGATATGGGAGTTTGAAGCTAAGAAATGGTTGAGAAGGCAAACAATATTTCGCAATTCTGCTGCTCCAAACGCTTAACCAGAATGGCATAGGGAAAAAATACACATACCTTTGTAATCGGGCGAGTTTCTACTTTCAGATGCAATAGGAATTTTTGGGTTAGGTCAATCCGTTCGCGAGATATGGGAGTTTGAAGCCAAGAAATGGTTGAGAAAGCAAAAAATTTTTCGCAATTCTGCTGCTCCAAACGCTTAACCAGAATGGCCTAGGGAAAAAATGCACAGACCGTTGTAATCGGGCGAGTTTCAACTTTCAGATGCAATAGGAATTTTTGGGTTAGGTCAATTCGTTCGCGAGATATGGGAGTTTGAGGCTAAGAAATGGTTGAGAAGAGAATAAATTTTTCGCTATTCTGCTGCTCCAATCGCTTAACCAGAATTGCCTAGGGAAAAAATACACATACTGTTGTAATCGGGCGAGTTTCTACTTTCAGATGCAATAGGAACTTTTGGGTTTGGTCAATCCGTTCGCGAGATATGGGACTATGAAGCGAGGAAATGGTTGAGAAGACTACAAATTTTTCGCACTTCTGCTGCTCCAATCGCTTAACCAGAATGGCCTAGGGGAAAAATACACATACCGTTGTAATCGGGCGAGTTTCTACATTCCGATGCAATAGGAATTTTTGGGTTAGGTTAATCCGTTCGCGAGATATGGGAGTTTGAAGCTAAGAAATGGTTGAGAAGACAACAAATTTTTCGCACTTCTGCTGCTCGAAACGCTTAACCAGAATGGCCTAGGGAAAAAATGCACATACCGTTGTAATCGGGCGAGTTTCTACTTTCAGATGCAATAGGAATTTTTGGGTTAGGTCAATCCGTTCGCGAGATATGGGACATTGAAGCTAAGAAATGGTTGACAAGACAACAAATTTTTCGCACTTCTGCTGCTCCAATCGCTTAACCGGAATGGCCTAGGGAAAAAATACACATACCGTTGTAATCGGGCGAGTTTCTACTTTCATACGCAACAGGAATTTTTGGTTAGGTCAATCCGTTCGCGAGATATGGGAGTTTGAAGCCAAAAAATGGTTGAGAAGGCAAACAATTTTTCGCAATTCTGCTGCTCCAAACGCTTAACCAGAATGGCATAGGGAAAAAATACACATACCTTTGTAATCGGGCGAGTTTCTACTTTCAGGTGCAATAGGAATTTTTGGGTTTGGTCAATCCGTTCGCGAGATATGGGACTATGAGCGAAGAAATGGTTGAGAAGACTACAAATTTTTCGCACTTCTGCTGCTCCAAACGCTTAACGAGAATGGCCTAGGGAAAAAATACACATACCGTTGTAATCGGGCGAGTTTCTACTATCAGACGCAACAGGAATTTTTGGGTTGGGTCAATCCGTTCGCGAGATATGGGAGGTTGAAGCCAAGAAATGGTTGAGAACGCAAAAAATTTGTCGCAATTCTGCTGCTCCAAACGCTTATCCAGAATGGCATAGGGAAAAAATACACATACCGTTGTAATCGGGCGAGCTTCTACTTTCAGATGCATTAGGAATTTTTGGGTTAGGTCAATCCGTTCGCGAGATAGGGTATTATGAAGCCAAGAAATGGTTGAGAAGGCCAAAAAATTTCGCAATTCTGCTGCTCCAAACGCTTAACCTGAATGGCCTAGGGAAAAAATACACATACCGTTGCAAGCGGGCGAGTTTCTACTATCAGACGCAACAGGAATTTTTGGGTTGGGTCAATCCGTTCGCGAGATATGGGAGGTTGAAGCCAAGAAATGGTTGAGAACGCAAAAAGTTTTTCGCAATTCTGCTCCTCCAAACGCTTAACCAGAATGGCCTAGGGAAAAAATACACATACCATTGTAATCGGGCGAGTTTCCACTTTCAGATGCAATAGGAATTTTTGGGTTAGGTCAGTCCGTTCGCGAGATATGGTAGTTTGAAGCCAAGATATGGTTGAGAAGGCAAAAAATTTTTTGCAATTATGCTGCTCCAAACGCTTAACCAGAATGGCATGGGGAAAAAATACACATACCGTTGTAATCGGGCGAGTTTCTACTTTCAGATGCAATAGGAATTTTTGGGTTAGGTCAATCCGTTCGCGAGATATGGGAGTTTGAAGCCAAGAAATGGTTGAGAAGGCAAAAAATTTTTCGCAATTCTTCTGCTCCAAACGCATAACCAGAATGGCCTAGGGAAAAAATACACATACCGTTGTAATCGGGCGAGTTTCTACTTTCAGATGCAATAGGAATTTTTATGTTAGGTCAATCCGTTCGCGAGATATGGGAGTTTCAAGCTAGGAAATGGTTGAGAAGAGAACAACTTTTTCGCACTTCTGCTGCTCCAATCGCTTAACCAAAATGGCCTAGGGAAAAAATACACATACCGTTGTAATCGGGCAAGTTTCTACTTTCATACGCAACAGGAATTTTTGGGTTAGGTCAATCCGTTCGCGAGATATGGTAGTTTGAAGCCAAGAAATGGTTGAGAAGGCCAGAAATTTTTCGCACTTCTGCTGCTCCAAACGCTTAACCAGAATGGCCTAGGGAAAAAATACACATACCGTTGTAATCGGGCGAGTTTCTACTTTCTTACGCAACAGGAATTTTTGGGTTAGGTCAATCCGTTCGCGACATACGGGAGTTTGAAGTCAAGAAATGGTTGAGAAGGCAAAAAATTTTTCGCAATTCTGCTGCTCCAAACGCTTAACCAGAATGGCATAGGGAAAAAATACACATACCGTTGTAATCGGGCGAGCTTCTACTTTCAGATGCAGTAGGAATTATTGGGTTAGGTCAATCCGTTCACGAGATAGGGTATTATGAAGCCAAGAAATCGTTGAGAATGCAAAAAATTTTTCGCAATTCTGCTGCTCCAAACGCTTAACCAGAATGGCCTAGAGTAAAAATACTCATACCGTTGTAATCTGGCGAGTTTCTACTTTCAGATGCAATAGCAATTTTTGGGTTAGGTCAATCCGTTGGCAAGATAAGGGAGTTTGAAGCCAAGAAATGGTTGAGAAGGCCCTAATTTTTCGCACTTCTGCTGCTCCAAACGCTTAACCAGAATGGCCTAGGGAAAAAATACACATACCGTTGTAATCGGGCGAGTTTCTACTATCATACGCAACAGGAGTTGTTGGGTTAGGTCAATCCGATCGCGACATATGGGAGTTTGAAGCCAAGAAATGGTTGAGAAGGCAAAAAATTTTTCGCAATTCTGCTGCTCCAAACGCTTATCCAGAATGGCATAGGGAAAAAATACACATACCGTTGTAATCGGGCGAGTTTCCACTATCAGACGCAACAGGAATTTTTGGGTTGGGTCAATCCGTTCGCGAGATATGGGAGGTTGAAGCCAAGAAATGGTTGAGAACGCAAAAAATTTGTCGCAATTCTGCTGCTCCAAACGCTTAACCAGAATGGCCTAGGGAAAAAATACACATACCGTTGTAATCGGGCGAGTTTCTACTATCAGACGCAACAGGAATTTTTGGGTTGGGTCAATCCGTTCGCGAGATATGGGAGGTTGAAGCCAAGAAATGGTTGAGAACGCAAAAAATTTGTCGCAATTCTGCTGCTCCAAACGCTTATCCAGAATGGCATAGGGAAAAAATACACATACCGTTGTAATCGGGCGAGCTTCTACTTTCAGATGCATTAGGAATTTTTGGGTTAGGTCAATCCGTTCGCGAGATATGGGAGTTTGAAGCCAAGAAATGGTTGAGAAGGCAAACAATTTTTCGCAATTCTGCTGCTCCAAACGCTTAACCAGAATGGCATAGGAAAAAAATACACATACCTTTGTAATCGGGCGAGTTTCTACTTTCAGATGCAATAGGAATTTTTGGGTTAGGTCAATCCGTTCGCGAGATATGGGAGTTTGAAGCCAAGAAATGGTTGAGAAGGCAAAAAATTTTTCGCAATTCTGCTGCTCCAAACGCTTAACCAGATTGGCCTAGGGAAAAAATACACATACCGTTGTAATCGGGCGAGTTTCTACTTTCAGATGCAATAGCAATTTTTGGGTTAGGTCAATCCGTTCGCGAGATATGGGAGTTTGAGGCTAAGAAATGGTTGAGAAGAGAATAAATTTTTCGCTATTCTGCTGCTCCAATCGCTTAACCAGAATTGCCTAGGAAAAAAATACACATACTGTTGTAATCGGGCGAGTTCCTAATTTCAGATGCAATAGGAATTTTTGGGTTTGGTCAATCCGTTCGCGAGATATGGGACTATGAAGCGAAGAAATGGTTGAGAAGACTACAAATTTTTCGCACTTCTGCTGCTCCAAACGCTTAACGAGAATGGCCTAGGGAAAAAATACACATACCATTGTAATCGGGCGAGTTTCTACTTTCAGATGCAATAGGAATTTTTGGGTTAGGTCAATCCGTTCGCGAGATATGGGAGTTTGAAGCTAAGAAATGGTTGAGAAGGCAAACAATATTTCGCAATTCTGCTGCTCCAAACGCTTAACCAGAATGGCATAGGGAAAAAATACACATACCTTTGTAATCGGGCGAGTTTCTACTTTCAGATGCAATAGGAATTTTTGGGTTAGGTCAATCCGTTCGCGAGATATGGGAGTTTGAAGCCAAGAAATGGTTGAGAAAGCAAAAAATTTTTCGCAATTCTGCTGCTCCAAACGCTTAACCAGAATGGCCTAGGGAAAAAATGCACAGACCGTTGTAATCGGGCGAGTTTCAACTTTCAGATGCAATAGGAATTTTTGGGTTAGGTCAATTCGTTCGCGAGATATGGGAGTTTGAGGCTAAGAAATGGTTGAGAAGAGAATAAATTTTTCGCTATTCTGCTGCTCCAATCGCTTAACCAGAATTGCCTAGGGAAAAAATACACATACTGTTGTAATCGGGCGAGTTTCTACTTTCAGATGCAATAGGAACTTTTGGGTTTGGTCAATCCGTTCGCGAGATATGGGACTATGAAGCGAGGAAATGGTTGAGAAGACTACAAATTTTTCGCACTTCTGCTGCTCCAATCGCTTAACCAGAATGGCCTAGGGGAAAAATACACATACCGTTGTAATCGGGCGAGTTTCTACATTCCGATGCAATAGGAATTTTTGGGTTAGGTTAATCCGTTCGCGAGATATGGGAGTTTGAAGCTAAGAAATGGTTGAGAAGACAACAAATTTTTCGCACTTCTGCTGCTCGAAACGCTTAACCAGAATGGCCTAGGGAAAAAATGCACATACCGTTGTAATCGGGCGAGTTTCTACTTTCAGATGCAATAGGAATTTTTGGGTTAGGTCAATCCGTTCGCGAGATATGGGACATTGAAGCTAAGAAATGGTTGACAAGACAACAAATTTTTCGCACTTCTGCTGCTCCAATCGCTTAACCGGAATGGCCTAGGGAAAAAATACACATACCGTTGTAATCGGGCGAGTTTCTACTTTCATACGCAACAGGAATTTTTGGTTAGGTCAATCCGTTCGCGAGATATGGGAGTTTGAAGCCAAAAAATGGTTGAGAAGGCAAACAATTTTTCGCAATTCTGCTGCTCCAAACGCTTAACCAGAATGGCATAGGGAAAAAATACACATACCTTTGTAATCGGGCGAGTTTCTACTTTCAGGTGCAATAGGAATTTTTGGGTTTGGTCAATCCGTTCGCGAGATATGGGACTATGAGCGAAGAAATGGTTGAGAAGACTACAAATTTTTCGCACTTCTGCTGCTCCAAACGCTTAACGAGAATGGCCTAGGGAAAAAATACACATACCGTTGTAATCGGGCGAGTTTCTACTATCAGACGCAACAGGAATTTTTGGGTTGGGTCAATCCGTTCGCGAGATATGGGAGGTTGAAGCCAAGAAATGGTTGAGAACGCAAAAAATTTGTCGCAATTCTGCTGCTCCAAACGCTTATCCAGAATGGCATAGGGAAAAAATACACATACCGTTGTAATCGGGCGAGCTTCTACTTTCAGATGCATTAGGAATTTTTGGGTTAGGTCAATCCGTTCGCGAGATAGGGTATTATGAAGCCAAGAAATGGTTGAGAAGGCCAAAAAATTTCGCAATTCTGCTGCTCCAAACGCTTAACCTGAATGGCCTAGGGAAAAAATACACATACCGTTGCAAGCGGGCGAGTTTCTACTATCAGACGCAACAGGAATTTTTGGGTTGGGTCAATCCGTTCGCGAGATATGGGAGGTTGAAGCCAAGAAATGGTTGAGAACGCAAAAAGTTTTTCGCAATTCTGCTCCTCCAAACGCTTAACCAGAATGGCCTAGGGAAAAAATACACATACCATTGTAATCGGGCGAGTTTCCACTTTCAGATGCAATAGGAATTTTTGGGTTAGGTCAGTCCGTTCGCGAGATATGGTAGTTTGAAGCCAAGATATGGTTGAGAAGGCAAAAAATTTTTTGCAATTATGCTGCTCCAAACGCTTAACCAGAATGGCATGGGGAAAAAATACACATACCGTTGTAATCGGGCGAGTTTCTACTTTCAGATGCAATAGGAATTTTTGGGTTAGGTCAATCCGTTCGCGAGATATGGGAGTTTGAAGCCAAGAAATGGTTGAGAAGGCAAAAAATTTTTCGCAATTCTTCTGCTCCAAACGCATAACCAGAATGGCCTAGGGAAAAAATACACATACCGTTGTAATCGGGCGAGTTTCTACTTTCAGATGCAATAGGAATTTTTATGTTAGGTCAATCCGTTCGCGAGATATGGGAGTTTCAAGCTAGGAAATGGTTGAGAAGAGAACAACTTTTTCGCACTTCTGCTGCTCCAATCGCTTAACCAAAATGGCCTAGGGAAAAAATACACATACCGTTGTAATCGGGCAAGTTTCTACTTTCATACGCAACAGGAATTTTTGGGTTAGGTCAATCCGTTCGCGAGATATGGGAGTTTGAAGCCAAGAAATGGTTGAGAAGGCAAACAATTTTTCGCAATTCTGCTGCTCCAAACGCTTAACCAGAATGGCATAGGAAAAAAATACACATACCTTTGTAATCGGGCGAGTTTCTACTTTCAGATGCAATAGGAATTTTTGGGTTAGGTCAATCCGTTCGCGAGATATGGGAGTTTGAAGCCAAGAAATGGTTGAGAAGGCAAAAAATTTTTCGCAATTCTGCTGCTCCAAACGCTTAACCAGATTGGCCTAGGGAAAAAATACACATACCGTTGTAATCGGGCGAGTTTCTACTTTCAGATGCAATAGCAATTTTTGGGTTAGGTCAATCCGTTCGCGAGATATGGGAGTTTGAGGCTAAGAAATGGTTGAGAAGAGAATAAATTTTTCGCTATTCTGCTGCTCCAATCGCTTAACCAGAATTGCCTAGGGAAAAAATACACATACTGTTGTAATCGGGCGAGTTCCTAATTTCAGATGCAATAGGAATTTTTGGGTTTGGTCAATCCGTTCGCGAGATATGGGACTATGAAGCGAAGAAATGGTTGAGAAGACTACAAATTTTTCGCACTTCTGCTGCTCCAAACGCTTAACGAGAATGGCCTAGGGAAAAAATACACATACCGTTGTAATCGGGCGAGTTTCTACTATCAGACGCAACAGGAATTTTTGGGTTGGGTCAATCCGTTCGCGAGATATGGGAGGTTGAAGCCAAGAAATGGTTGAGAACGCAAAAAATTTGTCGCAATTCTGCTGCTCCAAACGCTTATCCAGAATGGCATAGGGAAAAAATACACATACCGTTGTAATCGGGCGAGCTTCTACTTTCAGATGCATTAGGAATTTTTGGGTTAGGTCAATCCGTTCGCGAGATAGGGTATTATGAAGCCAAGAAATGGTTGAGAAGGCCAAAAAATTTCGCAATTCTGCTGCTCCAAACGCTTAACCTGAATGGCCTAGGGAAAAAATACACATACCGTTGCAAGCGGGCGAGTTTCTACTATCAGACGCAACAGGAATTTTTGGGTTGGGTCAATCCGTTCGCGAGATATGGGAGGTTGAAGCCAAGAAATGGTTGAGAACGCAAAAAGTTTTTCGCAATTCTGCTCCTCCAAACGCTTAACCAGAATGGCCTAGGGAAAAAATACACATACCATTGTAATCGGGCGAGTTTCCACTTTCAGATGCAATAGGAATTTTTGGGTTAGGTCAGTCCGTTCGCGAGATATGGTAGTTTGAAGCCAAGATATGGTTGAGAAGGCAAAAAATTTTTTGCAATTATGCTGCTCCAAACGCTTAACCAGAATGGCATGGGGAAAAAATACACATACCGTTGTAATCGGGCGAGTTTCTACTTTCAGATGCAATAGGAATTTTTGGGTTAGGTCAATCCGTTCGCGAGATATGGGAGTTTGAAGCCAAGAAATGGTTGAGAAGGCAAAAAATTTTTCGCAATTCTTCTGCTCCAAACGCATAACCAGAATGGCCTAGGGAAAAAATACACATACCGTTGTAATCGGGCGAGTTTCTACTTTCAGATGCAATAGGAATTTTTGTGTTAGGTCAATCCGTTCGCGAGATATGGGAGTTTCAAGCTAGGAAATGGTTGAGAAGAGAACAACTTTTTCGCACTTCTGCTGCTCCAATCGCTTAACCAAAATGGCCTAGGGAAAAAATACACATACCGTTGTAATCGGGCAAGTTTCTACTTTCATACGCAACAGGAATTTTTGGGTTAGGTCAATCCGTTCGCGAGATATGGGAGTTTGAAGCCAAGAAATGGTTGAGAAGGCAAACAATTTTTCGCAATTCTGCTGCTCCAAACGCTTAACCAGAATGGCATAGGAAAAAAATACACATACCTTTGTAATCGGGCGAGTTTCTACTTTCAGATGCAATAGGAATTTTTGGGTTAGGTCAATCCGTTCGCGAGATATGGGAGTTTGAAGCCAAGAAATGGTTGAGAAGGCAAAAAATTTTTCGCAATTCTGCTGCTCCAAACGCTTAACCAGATTGGCCTAGGGAAAAAATACACATACCGTTGTAATCGGGCGAGTTTCTACTTTCAGATGCAATAGCAATTTTTGGGTTAGGTCAATCCGTTCGCGAGATATGGGAGTTTGAGGCTAAGAAATGGTTGAGAAGAGAATAAATTTTTCGCTATTCTGCTGCTCCAATCGCTTAACCAGAATTGCCTAGGGAAAAAATACACATACTGTTGTAATCGGGCGAGTTCCTAATTTCAGATGCAATAGGAATTTTTGGGTTTGGTCAATCCGTTCGCGAGATATGGGACTATGAAGCGAAGAAATGGTTGAGAAGACTACAAATTTTTCGCACTTCTGCTGCTCCAAACGCTTAACGAGAATGGCCTCTTTTTTTTTTTTTTTTTTTTTTTAACGTGGGGGAAATCTTCGAAAGACCCCCCCGCCGCCTGGGGAGGGGCGGGGGGAGTGTGGGATTCCCCGCGCCCGGAAGGAAACCCATCGGGCGCGGGACCTACCCACTAAAACCCACCACGGTGGCCATCCTCGCACTATGCAGGGGGAGCACCTGGGACCGAAGACATCATAACATCAGGTGCTCCCCCGTGCAGGGCTCTCGCGCCCGTGTCCTCCCGTTCCAGGGAAGGGAGGGGGTACTTCACCCTCCCTTCCCTGTTTTCTCCTCGGCGCTCTGGCGCCCGACGTCGGAGCAGGGCCACACTGATCCGACGTCCCACTCCCGGGGGCCGCCCGAGGGCGGCCGCGAGTCCCACACTCGCGACCGCCCACGGCCCCCATAGCCGCGCCGGGGGCACGGCCCTGGGACCGTGCCGTCGGCGCGGCCGCACCCCGGCTCGTACGCTCCCGAGGGCGGCTCTGGCCTCTCCGCCCTCGAGAGCGTCGCCGTCCCTTACTCTACCCACCCCTTAGACGACGGGCGGTGGCACGAGCCTCAAGGGCTACGCACCCCCGCCCGCCGCTCTCAGGGTGGCCTCCCCGGCCCTTCCGGAGGCCCACCCGCCCCCGGCCTCGGACGGGGCCTCGCTCGCGGTCTCCCGCTCTCGCGAATGCGGCTCGCGGCCTCCTTCTGCGAGATTACCTCCTCGCAGAAGGAGGCCACGGCCCGCCACTTCGTCTCGCTGCCGAGCATGGCCTTTACCACGCTCGGCAGCGATAGGTCCGCCCCAATCACGGCCGTGAGGACACGGCGCTCCACCCCCCAGGCCGGACACACCTCGAGGGTGTGTTGCGCCGTGTCCTCGTCCGCTGGACAGTGCCAGCAGCGCGCCGCCTCTTCCACACCGATCCGGCACAGGTACTGACCGAAGCATCCGTGCCCG